>NW_010288342.1:0-16068 GCF_000700745.2 Antrostomus carolinensis | reverse complement strand
CCAGGTTGATTCCCACCTGATTTATTTTTAATCATTTTTGCCACTGCATCATCCTTTGCCATTTATTTTCTGCCCAAAACCCTTCTTCTTTCAACATATCACATCTGTAATCCTGAGAGTGTTACACCTTCTTATTTAACCCCATCACCTCCATAGTCCTTCTGAGAGCATCAGCCTGTGGACCTTGTGGGCTCTGCCAAAGCTGGGAAATTCTGAAAATGGGATGCATGTTGTTTGTGTATATCTGGGGTATATCTATATATATATATTTATATTCTATAAAATAGAATTGCTTTGGTGTTTTTGAGGATGGTCACAGCCTAGCAGAGGGTGAGATGCACTAGAGATCATGTGTGGTGTAGTTACTAGACGTCTCTAATACAGCAGGATAATCAAACCCCACAGATATCACAGGTATGTGCGCGTACTGATGTGTCCTGAGACACACGCAGGGAAGATTAAAACAGCTGCATTTATATTGTGACTTTATATCTGTTTCTAAAATTGTTTTGGTTTTTTTCCAATTTTAAAATGGAAAAAAAAAATGAGAAATTCTAAAGATTAGTATTTGTTAAAGAAGACAAACTCAACTCTATCTGTAAAGACGGGTATTTTAATCACTTTATTCATATCAGCAAGGCCAAGTTCTCAGTAGTTTACACTTCTAATAGACAAGAATACAGAATTTGCAATTGCATGAAGATAATTACCCTTGACACACCCACTACACAGCGAGGATACGATAGTTACATCCTGTACATCTGGAATGACAGAGCACTGCCACCTCGGTTGTACTACAGCTACCATGTCCTGATGTATTTACAGTTGGCTGTCTTTCACATCGTCTCTTAGAGACAAATTAGAAGAGGTGTAGAAACCTCTAGTACCAAGTTTGAGGTTTCACCAGGTTTGTTTTATTTTTTCAAGTTGTGATGATGGTCAGGATTGAATTTTGCTGTCTTTTCAACAACTGCACGTGGTTTGATGATGGAATTCTAGGCTGTGTTATTTTTTTTTTAGCTATAAAAATGAGGGTTTGGGGAGAATACTCTCTAGACAGGTATTTTGGATGTCAGTGTGCTAAGAATGTATGTTATGAAGGTCAGAGTTTTTAAAAAATAGATTTTTTTTTGTTAAACTAAATAGCTAAAGACACAGTATTGCATAACTTGAGGGAAGAATGCTATTGTATTTCTAGAAACAGAGGTAAATCTACAGCTGTTCCTATGGTTTTAGGATCTGTTATTTGATTGTTATCCTGTGGCCAGATCCTGAGAGCTCTGTGAGAAATGTTTAACTTGTTCTTTGATAGTTTATACATCTTAAAAAAACCCCCAATAACAAACAAACAAAAAAAAATCTCAGTTTTTTTATGTCTGCCATGTTAAATGTTTAGAAATAAATTATTTGTCACAAGAACACTGATACTACAGCACAGTTTGTATTGCTTTTTTTTCCTTAAAAAAAAAAAGGTAATTAGGAAAGACTATGCAATCTTCAGAAAGTGGATAGAGAAAGCAGCCAGTGCTCCTGCTGAGAGAATCAGAAACGAGTGTCACAGAGAAATGGCTGGGCAGGACTGCAGGAACAATCCAACTGTCACCACACAAGGTATTTTTTATATTTGTGCCCCAGAATGATAACGCTGATCATCGATTAAAAGGCTTTTGCTTTCACAGATGTGGGTTTATACACAGTGATCTGTTTATTGTAATGTGAAGTGACATCAGTTCTGGAAGAAATGTCAAATGTAAAATATTCCTGCTCCTCTTGTTTGGCTTTTTTAAAAAAACTCACTTCCAGATCTGGTTTGTATTTGAGTCTGACCTTATTATTGCTTAAAAGACCATAAAAATTGGTAACTAAGCTATTGTTTCTGCTTAAAGCGAGTATCAGGAAGTTTCTAGTGTGAGCAGCTGTGCAAGAGGTAAAAAAAGCCTTAAGATTGTGCACTAATAGAAGCATTTAAGTCAGTGGTAAGCCCAAATTTTATTGCATCTGCCTAAATATTGTACTAAAATGAAGCCTAAACCCCAGGCTAAGGTTTTCCCAAATCCTAGGAGCCAAGTGGTTCAGAAAGGTGTACGAACTCAGAATTCCAAACCCTCGTGATTTTTGATAGGAAAGCTGGGGGGGCTTTCTGACTTGAGAAGCCTGATGATAACCCGTTGGTCTGGAAGCTGCTGCTGGGTGGGAAGCAAATGGGTTTACAGTGTAAAATTTCAAGCCTGTGTCACCTGTAAGTTATTTCAGAAGAGTTAAAAAGTCAAAATGCTTCACTGTTTTGTGTGTTCTAGAATGAGTTAAAATCACCCATGAAATAGGATGTGCTGCAAATTTAGGGACGTTATTCTCTATGATCAGGTCCTTTCAGAAGAGTTAAAAAGTCAAAATGCTTCAGTTTTGTGTGTTCTAGAACAAACGAGTTCAAAATCACTCGTGAAATAAGATGTGCTGCAAATTTAGGGGCGTTATTCTCTATGATCAGGTCAGTATTAATCAGGTTTGGAATATTTTCTTAAGTTTTGTCTTATATTTTCTAGTTACTACCAAAGCTTTTCAAGTTCATTGTAAGTAACTCATGAGTGTGTGGACACACAATAAATAATGGAACCTTCTCAAACTGATTGGAGCTTAACCAAAGGCCGTGACAGTGAATTCCTGTCCGTTATGTTGGGTGTGCTGAAGGAAGTTGGGAGGCAGAGCTTTGCTTTTTCTTTTTCAAATTTTAATTTGTCTCTATTTTTTTTTTGAGTAGCATGTACCATTCTGGTCATTTATTGAGTACTTTATAGTGTGTCTAAG
Source organism: Antrostomus carolinensis (assembly GCF_000700745.2). NCBI lineage: Eukaryota > Metazoa > Chordata > Aves > Caprimulgiformes > Caprimulgidae > Antrostomus > Antrostomus carolinensis. The sequence goes on along the minus strand of NW_010288342.1, from coordinate 13,263 downwards.
ATAGAGGTGGTAGGGAGAGAGATGTAAAACTTCCTGCAGTCTCTGTTAAATTCAGCTTGTCGGGTTTTAATGCCGTTACTGTGTGTTTTGTGTTAAGCTATAAATATCCAAATAAAAGTACTCTGGGTAGGAAGGAAAGAAAACAAAGTTAAAACGAAGCTAAAGCAGGTGGTTGGGTTTGATGGTGGGTTTTTGTTCATCTGGAGTTGAGTCCACATCTTAAGAAACATAAAAATTGTAAAAGAAAACGAAAATTGTGAAAGAAAACACACCCTGCCTCCCATTTCTATATTGGGTTTCTAAAAATCACAAAGCCACTTTCTTTCACAGGACTAAGATAGTCAGTGCTATATAAATAAAAGTGATTTAAACTTCAACACAGTATTAACTAAATGTCCTCAGGGTTAGAAAGTCAGTGGTGGGCCCCAGTTTTCTCTGAAATGCTGTTAGGTGATTCTGCCGCGACGGGACTTTGGGTCTTAGTTTTCCTTCTATAAAATCAGGACTTAAAAAACCCCCAAATTTACCCCAAGTGGCCTCTCTTGAGATGATTTCTATATCTCAGCTCTGTTTACCTCTCACCATCTGACAGTTGCTTCACAGCATGTGAATTTTCCAGGCCATATTAATCCAAATTAGTTGGTTTGGTTTGGTTTTTTATCTGACTGGGATGGAGCTCAGCCCGTGTCCTAGCTACTCCTCTCCATAACACCTTGCCCACGGTGGTCCTCCACCTAGGAGTAAAGTGCAGTCTCCCCTGAGCTTGCAATAAAGATAAAAATCTTCAAAAACCACTCCTGGCTCTGAGTGAAGAAATGTTCCAAACAAGCCTGAAGAGGTTCTTATCTACACTGACACAGCCGAGGTACTACATGGAAGCTGTCGTTACCCGAGATGGATTGCTTAAACGCTGCCGTCCCGTTATCTCCTGTGTCGTGTGGGACTCTGGTTAATAAAGCTCTGACCTGCCCTGGTGGGGTTCCAGACGTGAGGTTTATTTTCATAACGAGCCTGTCTCCACCGTTTCTGGCAGCGCTTCTGCAAATCCACTGGGCAGAGGCGGTTTTACAGCCGCTCCGTGTAACACTCACACAGTTTGGGTTTGAAAGTTCCTTTTCCAGACCTTGCTCATGTTATCTTGTCATTAACAGTTATGTGATTGTTACCATTTGCTGTGTTAAAGGCAGATGGGTTTGAACTTTATAATATAAAATTGACTTTACTTGTAAATCCAGCGTCGCTAACCACAGCGTAGGTTTCACACCTGGCTTATGCACAGAGGAACGATGCACCAAAGCCCAGCGTGGAGCACAGAATGCAACTAGCTCCAGAGAACTTCTTCCAAATGAATCATGTTTTTAATGTAATTACATTTTTCTAACCAGAAGGAAAAAATTGAAAAATGACGGATGGATTTTGGCAGTTCTGGTCTGAGAGTCTCCTCTCACCAAGAACAGCCGTAGCCAAGGGACAGTGCGTCTGCAGAGGGACAGGACCTCGCTCTGCGTGGAGCCAGCTTGCGTGGTGGCACGAGTGGTGACACCAGGCAGGGACCTGACTCCATGACTCTGGTCATTACCAAGGTTAAAGCAAGTGTGGATAAAGTAATTTCATCTCCGTAGCTCTCACTCCTCTGCATTCAGCGTAGGGATTCCCAGAGATCAGTGTTTGACAGTCCTGCATTTAGATCTCTAAAATGCTACAACTTTATGATTATTAATTTAATTAACTTGGTGGAATACAGGTTGAAGTAGATTTCTGAGCATCCGTGTTCCTAGAAGTGCTGATGCCTCTCCACAGGCTCAAAGAAATATAAGTTTGGCCATTTAAATGCAGAAAAAAGTGTTTTATTTCCCTCTTGCTCAACTAATTCACTTCCTTAAGACTGAGCAGAGCAGACACAGGAGGTGACCTGCTCATCAAAGTGGATTTAAAAACTTTACTCAAGAGTTGCTCCTGATGTGAGTCTCTAGAGACAACTGGTACCTAGAAATCTAAGTTACCCACAGGAAAACTAGATGTAAACCAGCTGCTCACCTAAGCCTTATATAGTCAGTGCTATAGAAACCAAAGTGATTTAAACTTCAACACAGTGTTAACTTAATGAGTCCTCAGGTTTAGCAAGATAATTTATAAATATCTTGACAACACGGAGGGGCAGCAGCTCTGGCCTATACAGTTACCAAACTTCTGCAGAACATTCTGAATTTTAAACAGGTTTTAGGATGATGGAGGCCTAAAAACCTACTTCAGAAAATGAAAGGCTGGTGATGTGTTTTGTTTTTTTTCCCTTCAGTATAATCACGTACTAAATGTTTCTCTGTCACACTAAGTCTCGGCTACATTAGCAATAGATCAATATTATTTAAAGCGAGGATGTTATATATTCTGAAAGGCAGCTGAACAAAACTCCCTTCATTTTCAAGATGCAGCGTTAGTGTTTATGTAGCAAACACCGTTAGTTCAAGCTGATGCTTTAGTACTGACTTCTGTGTTCTAAAATCTTCACAACTTTATTTTATTTTTAATTTTACCTTGTGTAAATTGTGTAATACTGTCATAACATCAGCAGTAGTTTTGGCACTGACCTTATGTTTCCAAGTCAGTAGAAGATACATGATGTTAGATGACATTTATTTATATTTATCTGAACATTCAGTTCATTAAAACAGGCTCATTCGTTTCAAATTTTGTATTTTTAGACATTTTAAGACGACAGCGCTGACGCACTCCTCACAACATCACCTGTGACCATCCCTCCTCCCCCGTGAGAGACAGGATCAATACGCCCAGACCATCCACTGCTGGATGTCACAACAAAAGCAACGTCCTACATTTTATATGACACAAAATGATATCTCCTGCCACTCCGGAGACCAGTGATGAGTTCTGGGCTCCCTGCGGACGCCGCACCCTTGCCAAACGTTTGGAGCATTTAGAATGTGAAGACACCCCTCGGTGTGCGGGGTGAGCTGGCAGAGCTGTGGGGAGCTGAACATGCTTCTACAGAATCACAGAATGTCGGGGATTGGAAGGGACCTCGAAAGATCATCCAGTCCAACCCCCCTGCCAGAGCAGGAACCTAAATGAGATCACACAGGAAGGCGTCCAGGCGGGGTTTGAATGTCTCCAGAGAAGGAGACTCCACACCCTCCCTGGGCAGCCTGTCCCAGTGTGTTTCTTCGCTGTGCCTGGGGATGGACCCGTCCAGCACTGCTGTAAAATTCCACCTGAGAGAAGGGGTTTGCATTCACCTCCTAGGGAACTCCTGCAAAAGGGGACTTCAAATCACAGACACTCTAAGAGAGGAAGGATGAACTTGAAGGAGCAGTGCTGGGTTACCCTGGCCAGGCCAGGCTTGCCGCTAGACGGAGCTGTGGGCCCGCCTAACCGGGGCTGGTACCCGCACCTGGCATCCTCATCCCTCTGCCAGGAGCAGCCCTGGTGCTGTACCGATCAACAGCCTGTCTTCAAAACCTGCTGGTAGAGAAGCAGAATAATAAACTAAATGGTGGTTTATAATCAGAATGAAAAGCTAAATGGTGGTATCTTTAAAATATATGACGTGAGTGAAACTGCTAGCTTGTAACAGTGCTGGAAGAGCCCAAAGTCTTTTAAGTACTGGATCAGATGACTGATTACAAGGTACATTTTTTCATACTGGAGTGTATGAAAGATGCTCTGTGGAAACAACTTAATACATCAGTTTTCACACAGAATCCCAGAATGGCCTGGATTGGAAAAGACCTTCTAAGCTCATTAACCTCACACTGACAAGTCCCTGACTAACCCATGTCCCTCAGCACTATGTCTACACGACTCTTCACTCCCTCCAGGGATGGGGACTCCTTTCTGCCACGTGATGCTCTTGCTGAACACCTCTCACTAATGGAGCTACTCAGGCTTAAGCAACAGAACACTTCCATGAACACATAAGGCAAGAGGGAGCTCTCAGATGTGTGCGGGACACTTGAACCAACATCCATCTCCCTTCTTTGGAGAGGTGGCCTGGCAGGAACGCAGCCCTGGGGATATTTCTGGCTACAGTGTCTGGAAACTCCTTCCAGATGTAGGATACATTATTAAGGCAGTGGAGGGTCAGACCCTAAATCATTTAGGTTGCATAAACAATATGAATTAATATTAATCTTGTCATCACGACAGAGTTTGGCACAAATCAGCGTGACTAGAACATTAAAGATGTCTCAATCTGGATTAAAGACTTAGAAGACTTCTAGCAGGGAGCATTGGTAGGCACTGCTCATGGATGTGGAAGACTGCACAAAGCCTCTCATCTCTTATCAGTCCTTCATCTTTAAACCTAAAGTAGCTGTAACTACTCTTTTAAAGTAAAAAAAAAACAACCCAAAAGTCAACAACCTTAACCAGAGATCATTGGCATGAATGTCTTTGGCCAGGAAAGAGCTACTACAAAGGTGGGAGTGTTGCAGAGGAAATGGAAGGTGCTAAACAACTATTGCAACTGCAGACACTGGAGGGTTGAACTAGGGGTGATTTGGTAACTGGATGGGCCTGTGAGTGACAGAATAAATGAATCCTGGAATAAATACCCCAACAAGTCTGCAAACCAGATCTGTGCTGCGCTGCACCAGGTGTTTTCCGAAATCCTGTGAGCGTGGCTTACTTCAGAGCGAGCCACCCTCACGGCTGCTTCAGGAAAACCAGATCTGTGCTGCGCTGCACCAGGTGTTTTCCGAAATCCTGTGAGCGTGGCTTACTAGCCTGTGAGCACCTTTGATTCCTGCCACCTCATTTTCCTGTCTATCTCGAGGGCTGGAGCAACCAGCCAGCGAGCTGTGCTGAGGAGAAGGCTGGGCATCCCTCAGCAACACTCACTGACCTGCAGAACGTGAGCGGCGGGAGCTCAGCACCAGCTCTGAGCTTTTTGCTCAAGTGGGGTTTGTCTACAATGGTGTGTTCAGAGCTGACCATTGTTCCAGTACCAACTTCTCAAATGCCTGTGAAGGAATAGCAGTGATGTCTCTGCGATACCAGCGTCCCTCTGCTTTAGAGTTTGTGGCTGCTGGTTCTAATTCTCCTTTTCCCTGGGCAGCTGTTTTGACAAACACCCAGGCAGTGTCCTACAGAGAAAAGCCAGGACCACGGACACATCACCTGTGAAGGAGAAAGGAAAGGCGAACTCTCCATGCACCACGAGCTCTGCCTGGAGCAGAGTTTCAGTACTGCTGCTGTAGCATTCTGAGGACATGATTAAGCACTCCCATGAAAATATCACACCAGGTTTTCATTTCACAGTGTTCTGACCTCCAATACCTTTTGAAACTAAAGTAACCGAAGCACTCCTGCAATTATTAACATTTCCCGTTAGCTGCTCAATTTCACTGCAAAGTTAAATTCACTGAATGCACTGCTCAAGAGATTTAAAACATCTGAAACCTTCCATCCTCCAGGGAAGGACCAGCACAGGCTGGGTGCCTGCTGGTTTCAGGGGATGCTGGACACTTCCATACTTCTGCTTTTCACTTTGTTCCTCAAGTCAAGGGGCTCTGCCCAGCGTCTGGGATGAGAAGAGGCTGCTGAAGGACACGTGTACGATTCAAATAGCACTGGTGATAGCAGCAGATCCAATTAAGAGCTGTGATTATCTCCAAACAAACTAAAAGAGGGAAGTTTGTTGGGAAAGAGATAACCTAGGAACAAAAATGAAAAGACTAAGATGGGGATTCCTTCTGGAGCAGCGAGCAGAACTGGTGATCTTTCATTTTTGTCTTGAGAAGCATCACACCTGCTCAGCACAACCACAGCACATCGTGGCGTGGCAGGGACCAGTGAGCCACTTGCCCAGAGAGGACTACAGGTGAGTGATGAGAAAAAGGTGACTTGTAAACTAACTAATATTGTATCTTTACCCAAGAAACAAATTTAGTTAATGTATTACATCCTTGCTTCACCTCAGGACCCACATCCTGACAATGTCCATCACCTTGAAGACAAACGACTTCAGCAGATCATCCATGACCACGTTTTGCAGGGAAGGGAATCCCCAGGATTATTATTATAAGACACAATATGGGTAAGGAAGGCATCCAAAATACTAACCCCTGGCTCTGCTCCTCGAACACGCGCTGCCCTGTCACCCTGAACCAGCCGGTGAAGTTACCAGGTGTAGAGCAAACTCACACTGTCATTGTTTAAACTTACAGCAGTCACAGATTCCAAAAGACAATTAAATACTGAAAGTTAGATCTAAAGGTATTTTTTATCTAGATTTAACACAAGCTTTCATCTCTACAGTGCAATGATGCTGCCTGGCATTTATACATCATACCAAAACCCAGTTCTATAGTGGTCTTCCCCTGCATTAACACTACCAATTAATCTGCAGTGGTACCAGGAAGTCTTTTAATCAGCTTGACTTCCATCTGGGTAGCTCTAAGGAACGCCCCGTTTTGATTAGTTTTCCAAACAGCCACTAACATCATTAATTTTATCTTACATCATTACTTTCTTTACATGCCTATGAAAAGTCCATGCCAAAAAAACTACCGTCAGGGTGAGTCTCGGTGAACGACAGACATTCTTCTAGCAGAACAGAGCTGGTTGTGATATAGAAGGTGTCAGACCTCGTATTTTGCTGAAGTTTAACATTAGTTGGTTTGATTACAATATGGCATCGAAGAAATGAGAGTTTGAGAAGTCAGGAGAGTAATGCACAGACGGAATAAACATGTGGCCTCAGGTAATGCAGTAACTCTACCTAATCACATGCTTGGCGGGGATTTATTTTGGGGGGGAAGGTTAAACAAAGCGAGAGAGCCAGTTCTGTGGTAGCGGGCTAAGAGTCAGCTCCTCTTCCTCCTTCGTATCAACAACAGGCCAATAATCACAATCCTTTTCCTCTACAACCTTATCCCTGCAGATTAAAAAAGAAAAAGAGATGAGAAACACCAGAGCATCGCTCTGAAGAGTCACACCGACGAGTGAAACGCGGCGTCACTCCCATCACTTGCTAAGTAAAGCGGCAGCCCTGCCCTGCCCCTGCCTCTGAATGAACCTCTGGACTATTAGAAATGAGAGGTAAAGGCAGCAAAGGAAAAGTCCACAGAGGATTTGGAAAGACAATTCTGTGCTGGAGGATTACAGTTAGTTTCTAAGGAGCAGCAAGGTCACGGGAGACAGGTAGATGTGAACAAACTTAATTCTTATCGTCACTGGGGATGTTATTTGTTGTATTGCTCCTTTTGTTAAGCAAAGAACAAAGACCAGAGGGATCTGTTCCTTTTGTGTCGAATCCTAAAGGTATTTCCTAGAGCTTTCTACTACGTTTAAAATGTACGAGTTTGGTTTCAGTTCTGAGCGAGGCAGAGAGCCCCCCCCGGTATAATTACTGTTCTTCTGTTTTGCTGCTATTCCTGAACTTCACCACCATCACTGTTATATTATCAGGGCACCCTCTGTAAAAGGACTGTAGAACTATACTCTTGGCACCAAAGTGCGGTTCATCCAAGCGTTCCTTGATGAATCTGACAGCTTCCTCGTTGCTGAACGCATCCCACAGACCATCCGACGCCAAGATCATAAACTCTGGCTGTAGTTTGTCCAGGTCAAAGGTAAGAATATCAGGGTCGGGAATGACAACGTTGAGGTTCTTCAGAGGGTAATCTCCTAACGAGCGGGACATGGCCAGGATCCCCTGCACGCGCCAGGAGCCGTTGAAGCTGATAAAACCACCTGGAGAGAAACACCAACACTTAAAAGCAGTTCTTCGGAAAGTTTAAACCTTTTCTCTAGCTTCCTACCAGACCCACCCCCCCCCAAAAAAACCCCCCAATTCATCCTGCAGTATCCTGAGGTGTACAGATGTTAGAGCCCTCAAAAAGCAGGAGATGCCTTGAGTAAATCTCGGAGCGCTGAAGGGAGGAGCTGGATTGTGGCTGCTTGGTGCTGTTGAAACAGCTGGAGCAGAGAAGTCGGGAGTGGCTCTGCTTTCAAACCAAGCAGCTTCATGCTCTCCTCTCCCCCAGAGAGACACACAGGGATTCCTGTCCCACACCCCTGACTGTTCAGAAAGCCTTGTGGCAAAGTAAAAGCAGAAACAGTGAAAGCAAATCTTTCTATTCTTGTGTTAATAAACCCCCCCTTTTCCTGTGTAGTTCGTGTCTTCCCCATCTCAGAAGATCTATGAGGGCAGCAACACTGAAAACACCCCGTGGCAGGACTCACATCTCACTTTTAAGACATAAAGCAAAGAAGCAAGTGCAAAAACATTTCTAGGCTCTTCTGTCAGACTGGATGAAAAAAAAACTGTTGTAAACAAACCAGTCATGAAATTTGACTTCAACTCAGAAAAACGCAGCGTGGGGTCTGACCGATTGATTTTACCGTAACCCGGTGAAGGCTACTTCTAGTTGAAAATACATTATTTACAAGTTGCTAATAGTGAGATACTTTTTACACCGGAATCAATGACTCTGACACAGCACCTTGGCTGTTACACAGGCTGAGTGTACCCGGGAGGGAACTACACCATGGTCAAGGTCAATGAGTAAAACTGAGGCACCTCCAATCCCTGTGCCGCTGGCTGCACCGTTTCATAGCAAAGTCCTGTCTGAACATGAATGAAAACTCGGCTGAGGACAAATAATTTGCAAGCGTGGAACATTAAAATGCATAACAATATCAGGTGAACTGTTGTTGTTTCTATCCACAAGCTGTCTGCTTCGCTGCTCTTAGAAATGTCTTTGTTCTTGGTAGTTATCAGGATGGTTTCAGCTCTGTGCTTCAGCCCGTGCGTTATTTGTCAGTCACCTACGTCTGAGGATAACATTTCCATTCCCCATTGGCTGATCTCATCTGTAAATTCCTTCTGCTTTCAGGTGAAGCTACATTTCATTTCATGATTCATTGTTGTTTAAAGCTTGCAACATGATCTGTGGTCAAACCAGTAGGAATGGAACTTTTTAGCTGGGTGTTTTCATGGATACTTCTAGGGAGTCTCCATTATGAAGATGTTTTCTTCCATAGTGAAAAAGAGGAAGGACTGGTGACCCTACTGCAACTCTTCCTTAGATATGTCATCAAAGGAACCTTGTCCAGCTGCTGCTGGAGGTTTTGAGGTGCCTCAGTTGAATGTTACGCAGCCCCCTACTCACCAGCCCAGGGTTTATTCGTAAGCAATTAGAACTGGAGTGTAATCAAAGAAAATGCAATTAAGAAGAGGCAGTTTTGAGCAGACATTTTACACACAGTTAGGGACAGCAGTGCCTGTCGTACTCGCAGAGGAGATAGCTGCTGCCATCTCACTGGGCTTCCTCCAGCCTTTGCAGGTCATGCTTACACGTACAAAGTGACTTCTCGGTGCCATTCTCAGGTGGCACCTGGAACAAGTGGAATTCCTGTGCTTTGCTGAAGGCTCTGTTGGCACTTCCCATGTTTTCTTGCAGAAAGCCGTCCATCCAGAATACATCAAAATGCTCCTGGAAAAGCAAACACTCTGCAGCACTTGGCTGTCACTGGAGGAGAAAAGCCATTAAAGAAATAGAAGCTTTTTGGCAACCACACAAATCTCAGAGGATTATGTTCAAGGTGAATGAGTTAAATTTCTACCAGTGACTGTCACCTTGTGGCTCTGCGACTGAGTGTTTCCTCACAAGCCAAACCCACGGTTGTTTCAAGGCCACTGACTTACACTGATACTACAAACATCGCTCCAGCTCCTGCTCAGGAGGAGATTCCTCGTGTTTCCCAGGGAAACCAGCATCCATCCCTGTGTCACAGGACATTCCCTTATCCCACGGGAATGGATCAGAGCAGCGTGACCCTGCACTCATTCAGCTGTGAGCTCAGCAGCACCGCAGCGCTCGCGAGCGTGCATCATCCAGCCTGCTCTGAAAACAACCGTCCCTCTTGGCCCAGAGCCTGGAACCGGCGCTGTTAACCGCACAGCCACGCTGTGGAGCGGGGCATTGCACAGGATTTGACATCTCAGCTCGAAATGGAGAGCTCTGCCCTGTTCCCTGAGCTGCTGCCTTTCCTCCTGGCATTTGGCCATGAGCTTGGGCACCAGAGACCTCTCGCTGCACTGCAGGAACTCCCACGAGAAACCTGAGCGGTGGCTTCAGCGCGAGAGCTGCTCCAGTCCCGTCGGACTGACAAATGGAAACCTGTTCTCAGGCTGTGGGTTGACTTAAGACTTTGTACACAGTTGCTGGGAGCTGGGGAAAGAGAGGGACTGAGTTCATTCCCCATCCACTGACCGCTGGCAGCAGCAGCAGCAGCAGCAGCGAGTCTCCTTGGCATCCACCACGGCAGCCAGAAATGATGGATGAGTTTTTAGTCCTGTCATCCCAGTGTCAACACAATCGCCGCTGAAACACACTGGGCAAGTCAGGCTTTTCTCTTAGCTGCTCTTTTCAAGCTGCCTCCAACTGATTTGTATCAGACTGAGGTTTGAAGGGTATTTTCTCAAGCGTGGCTGTATGGATTTCACTTTTAAATGAAATCTAATCCTACTCAAGCACACGGGAGGTCATTTTATAGCTGCCTATAGGGCACTGGGCATTGATGGGGCAATGTAGAGCTGGAAAACTGAAATATAAATGTGGTTGTTGTTGCATTTTTTCAGTTCTGCATGACAAGAAAGTATCTAGCTGCTGGAAAAAAGGCAGGTACTTCTGTCACAGGAGCAACGCAGGCTTGTTAATTCAGTTTGGACACTTTAATTTTACATTTACTGGAGGTAAAGAAGGGATGTTCCAAAATGTAGAAGTTTCTGGCAGTATTATAAACTGAATTGTATGTTTTTAACAGCATGGTGAGGCCGTATCAGTCATGATAATACAGCGAGGCGACAGGTAATGGAGAAGTTAATTCATTAAGTCACCGGGCTAGCGAGAATATTTCTTGTTGAGCTGCAGAAAGTTGTCACATTTACCTGTCCATTCAAATAATTCCTCCCCAAGTTGGAAATTCCTGCACAAACCCAGGATAATTTCACGTGTTGCTGTGTTATAAAGCCTCACTTCTAGACAAACAAAATAATCAAATTATTTTCTTCTCCTAAGTGAAGGCCTTTGCTAAGTGGACAATTGCCTGGAGGCCCTTGGAGGGAAGCAATTTGACAGCAAAATCTCCAGATTTTATTGATATGTCCCCCAAAATGCAGAGTTGACGCAAAGTGAGACCAAGATTTTCCTGTTCCTTCAGCATCTGTATATTTTTTTCTTCCTATTTGGGAAATGTATACGACCTCAGCTCTCTGTCTGGCAGCAGGAAGGATCCCCACTGCTCTCACCCCTCCGTTTCTGCTGGTGTGAGCGTATTGATAACCTGTAGGTTTTAAAAATGTTTTACACTCAGAGAAAAAAAAACCTTGTTATTTGCACTTTACAGATGAAGACTCGGAGGCAGCGAGGCGACGCGTCTCTGGAGGCAGCGCTCGTCGGTAGGTTTAACACAAACAACAGCAACTTCTTTTCCTTCATCAAATAATTTGCTGCTGCTGCTGCTGCTGTGGGAGCCAAACCAGAAATGGTTCAAAAGAGACTTTGAGGAATTCATGGAGAAGTGACTATTAAACTTGATGATCCAAATGTAACTTCTAGCCCAGGAGGGAGGTCGCTAAACTGACAAGTGATGAGAGCTGGAAAGATTTACTGCAGAAAGGTTTCTGGGTTTTATAGTCTTTCCCTTTACTCCTGCTACAGTTTATATATTTGTGCTCATCAGCAGTCACTAAATGGGACCAAAAAAATATCTTTGATGAATCAGATCCATATTCTGCTGATTTTGGGAACGAAACCTCCCTCAGCTTCAGCCCCAGCCCCTCACATAAAGGCTGCTGATGCGGTGTGGTGTGAAGCAGCCTGTAATGCTGCTGCTCCTGTTTATTACTCTGCTTCCTGCAGAGATCACAAGGGAACTGGTCAGGATGGTCAACTGGCTGTTGAAGATGAAGGCTGCTCTTCTTCCTCCAACATTGGCTCATTAAGGGACAGGTCAGGCTGCTTCCACTTCTCTGTCTGCACCACGACATCCCACTGAAAAGTGCTGTGTTAATAACGGGAGATTTTATACGCTGATGCCTCAGTCTGGTCCTTTTCAGTCCATCTCAGGGGAAAAGTCTGTGTTATTGACAGAGCAGAGACGAAAAAGATGAACCTTCAATCCAAAGCAAAAAAATAAATGTTACAACTCACCAGCTCTTTTAATCCTCTTCCTTTCTTTCAGCTGGTAGGGCTTGTGATCGTGTGACAAGGGGATGGCGTTGCCGTCCTTGTCACACAAGACTCCTCGCGAGTCACCGACGTTGGCCACTGTGAGTTCTTTATCTGACAACAGTGCGATCAAACAAGTTGTACCTGGGAAAAATAGAAGGGAATGAGAAGCTAAACCCATACATACATATATATATATATATATATATCTCTATTAAAAAATGATTAGCAGGAAAATATTCTTCCTAACGGCAGAGATGGGCTGAAGCGGGAGGAGCGTTTCCCAGTCCCTGTCTGAGAGCTGCTTTTCCTAATGGCCAAATAAAAGTAGTAAGAGAAAGTAGGTAAGAAAGGAAATCAGAGAAAAATACAAATCAGCCCCAGAGCCCACTCACAGGTTCTGTGAACTGCAGCTCCTGCTCTGGACTGTGCCTGAGGAGAACAGAGCTCCCTCTCCTCTGCCCTTCTGAGGAGAGACAGCTCCTTCTGACCCCAACTGAGGTCAGGTTTATTATTTTTGTCCATTGAAAAGAGGAAAAGATTTGACATTTTAAATTATTTTAACCTTTAAACACACAGAAAATGTAATTAGTCATGGAGCACCGCATCCAACAGGCGTAGTGTTTGTTGGCTAAGGTGGCAGGAAAATGTTGGGAAAATGGGCTGTTTTTCAAGTGTGAACACTAGAATTTGTATTTTCCACGTGTAACTGATGCAGAGGGGAATGAACTGAGCCACGCAGAGCCCGTTAAGACCATGTCTTTTCTGTATGTTTATAAAAACTCCAGCTATCACAAATATTCCATGAACAGGCTCTGGACCAGATGCCAGAATTTCATTCATATTTTAGAACAGAAAGATGACAAGTGGGTTTTTAGACAGACACTAACAAACATGAAAAGGGAACGTGCCTGGCACTGCCTTTGGATTGCACAGCGCTGTTAAAATTGGGACAGAAGGCAGGAAAGAAAATCAGATAAACCAGAGAGCTGGGCAATCACCAACCACGTGGATCTGAACAAGGGAAGTGCTGGGTTTGGCACCTGGGACACGGCCACCCTGGACA
>NW_010288341.1:0-40425 GCF_000700745.2 Antrostomus carolinensis | reverse complement strand
TCAAAACCCACCTGGACGTTTTCCTGTGCAATCTGTTGTAGGGAGGAGGCCCCGCTTTGGCAGGGGGGTTGGACTAGATGATCTCCAGAGGTCACTTCCAGCCCCTACGATTCTGTGTTTCTATATGATTCTGTGATTTGTTTTTATAGGATGAGTTGACAGACCACTCAGATGGAGACATTGCAGATGTCTGCAGTTTGACAAGAGGAATCACATTCTGCTTGTGGCTGAATCACACACTATGTACCCATGAATGAGTCTTTGAAATACAGGCCAATCCAGAAAGCTCTATTTCAGTGATACTTCATGGATAAGTATGATTTTTGCTTCCTACACTGTCTCTCCACTGAATCGGTCAGCAGTCTGAAAGAGGACAAAAAAGTACTTCTGAAGAATCAGACCCTTGATGTGAAGAGAACATTCTGGCAGGACACAGAGTGCCTAATATTCATGAACTACTTTTTTTTTCCTTTTTATTTAAATAGAGATTTCCTTGTAACTTGCTCAGATGGCATACTCAGTGCCTCAGGCAAGCCTATGCAGCTGGCTCTACAGCTTGCAAAGGACTTGGCTACATTACAAGTGTCATATTTTCTCACAGATAAATTGTTCTTGAATAACATTGCCTAAGTAATAGGGTTTCTATCAGTATCAGCTTTGCATACCTCCTTTCCCTTTTTCACCCCTTCTATCATACAGACACGTTAAATGTAACCTCTGCAAAGAAGCTCTATTTAAGCTTTAGTAAAAAAAGTCCCGAGTCCCTCTTGCCATCTCCAAGGGAATGGATGGCATACAGGATCATGTTCCATATTCCACCCTCATATCTTTTTTTAGCACCTGCTTTAAAAAATCCAGGGCTGCAGTGTGATGGACGAGGTTTAGTGAGTATCCACAGCAGTTGTTATACAGTAGGCTAGTGACTGAAAGGACCTGTCCTCACCCAGCATGCCCAGTGCCAGGGTCCAGTCGTGCAAGTCCCGAGACTTGTGAGGACTCAGTGGAGGTTTTGTGCATGGGTGAGTGAGAGAAGTGTGGGTTTGCAAGTTCCCAGTAAGGAACTGACTTCGACATACCTACAGAAATACGTACGGTTCTGATTAGCTAAATAATCTCTCTTACTTCATATTAAATATTTAATCCATATCTTCTCCTCTGCAGTGCTGAGAAGGGACAGCGTGACATTAATATATAGGCATTTTTATCCTGAAGGAATTCTGTCCTCCTAATTAAAATCTCTTCCTCTGTCTAAACATTTCCCCCGATGACACAAATTACACATGGCATGAACGGCAGGACATCAGGCTGTGTAATCTCCTGTAGACCATGGGAACAGCGCAGAGCAGACATGCCAGGTTATTATTACACTTACAGCCAGTGCACCCAAACCCCTGTCCCTAAACCTGGCTGAACAAAAGATTTCAAACTCACATCATAAAAACAAGACTTAAAATCCACCGCATCCCTGTCTGCAGGTAGGCAGCCTATCTCTGTTCCCTCTAGCAGTTCCTCACCCTCCGTGCCCCCTAGTCTGAGCTACCCTGCTCAAAGCTGTGCCAGCAAAAGTTGCAGCTGCTATTAAAACAGTAAGATGGCCATCTTCCTCACTAGCTTCCGAAGCCAAACCCTGAGGAATACAGACACTATGTTTGATTTCTTTTTTAAGATGAATTTTGAATAAATGGCAGTTGTCTGCTGCTGGATTGGAGTAGAAGGGTTTGTTCTCCTATCCACGCTTTTAATAAAAATTAACCCAAGCTTTACCAGGAGAACCAACAGAGAGAATAAAATGAGCACAGGCTAATATTTAGAATATTTACAGCACCATGTCATCCAGCTGAAGACAGCAAGATGACACATTGGATAAAATGCCAACAGCTTCTGCAGATTTTTCTGTGTTGCTGCTACCAACACTGTTACCGCTGATGGGAGCTAAAGTGAGGGCAACAACCAGGGGAAATTTTAGTCAATGTTCAGTAACGTGGCTTCAGCCCAAGTCACCATCCAGAATGTAATTCCACTCCTCTTAAGACTCAGCAGGGATCGTTGTAGTAGATAAACAAGTTGCTCTGTTACCCTAAAGCGTGACAAATACCACCGTGAAGTTGCCTGGAGAAGACGGGATTGAGTGCAAGATCCAAGCCTAAATTCCTACCTGGGAAGGGTGAAGAAAAAAAAATCTCAGCTTTCTGCTAGGTGCTGTCTTTTCACAAGCAGAGCACATATCCCATTTCTGACCCAGAGGCACCAAGGCAGGACTTGAAACTGAATGCACTGTCCCTGCTGATGGCTTTCTCTCTTCCTACCTAGGCAGAAAACAAGGGTGCAAGTAGGGCAATTTGGGTCCGCTCCACTGCAGTGTCATGGACATTGGACAAACCACTTCTTTGAGTACATCTGTATTAAGAGGGTAAAAACACACAAACCCCCTCCACTTTCTCCAGGGCTCCTCTAGGCCTGGAAAGAGAAGCAATGGAGAAGCAAAGCAAATGCTAGCTGCCCCACGAGAGTCCAGAAGCAGATTTCCTTTTGATATAACAGGTCTGTATAGTTCTGCATCAGCACTTTTGTATTTTTCCAGCCCCAGCCTGTCACGTCTCTGCAACGCTGCTCAAATTTGCCTATTTGGAAAAAAAAAAAAAAAAAGGAGGTGAGGGGAAACAACAACCAAAATAAACAAAAAAACCCTTTAAGGTGCTTAGGTAGGAAGCAATATAAAAGCCCCAGAGAAATATCTTGTATGGCGTGAACTCTGCCTGAACCTGTGACATATACCTTCCATTAATATTCTTGGAAAACCAATGAAACTTGTGCTCCTAAGACACTTAAGGCTTTTGGGGGGATTTTTTCCCACAAAGGGAGGAGACAGAACTTCCAAAAAGTATCAACAGCATACCAGCACAGAAGAAATTTAATTTGTCAGACGACAACATTGTGAAATATTTCACAGCTGAAACTACATTGACTTGACAGAAACTGAAGCCTGTTAACACATCTTACTAGAATTTCGCTCAAGAATAACGCTCAGGCAAGGTGTCCTTAGCCCCCCAGAAAAAATGTTTAACTTATCCTGAACCACCATAAATTTTACCATCTTTCTTCTCTCCTGATCATGCTCCCAGCCTCCTGAGAAAATTCAAAACCATGAGTGAATATTTAAGCCTCTCTCTGACTACCAGATCTATCAGCTACACTGTGTACCAAAACATGACAAACATGGACTACTTGCATAGTAATTCTGTCTTTTGAGGATAGAAAGCAACACAGAGATTATGCAGGGTGAGATTCTGCCACAGAAATTATTCATAATGTCCCTAGTTTGTTACTAAGTTAAGGTCCTACTTGATACAAATTGAATAACAAATAATGTATAGTAAGTTTCATGTTCTTTATAAAAAGTTCATGAGCTGAAGAAGCAGCTAAATTCACAACAAATCTCTAGTGCTGTGAATTATTCTTTCATCTTAGTTATTCTGTGTGACAGTTTCCAGAAGAGTTTTACCGGTAGTTAAATGTTCTCCTCAAACAGTTACTTGCTGAAAAATCAACACTGTATACTCAGTAAAGATGTAGTTGATATGTGTTTGGGGACTCCTGTCCAACTCAATTCTATGCAGACTTTAGTTGGCTGACTGGCTTGGGCTAGTGCTATGCAGAGGAGCTATTAAGCTCTTGTATTTACATCATCACTACCTGCACTTGCTTAATTCTTGCTTTTTGCTACATTTTTACTAAAATGGTCAGTCAAAAAATCAGAATTTTGCTTGTTTTGTTCAGACTGAGGACCATGTCTACTGTTTTGTCGGGGCAGTCTGCTTCTTTGCCGAGACACTACAAGTTCCTTTTTCTTGAAAACAGCAGAAGTCAAATGAGAGAGTGTCCAAGGCCACTTCACACTTGCTTTCTCTCCCTACTGAGACCATCACATTTGCCTGTGTGTCCAGAGGTCTGCTTCTGACCAGAGTGTGCAATCCTCAGAAGCACCAGACGTGCATCTTCCATGTAGCACATGCACAGCAAATCCATCATGTATGGGATGAATAGGACCTACTTCCCCGGGGCTGCACAGTCAGTCAGACACCTCTGTGGTGCTATAGACATGATGTAGGAAGTAATACTCAAGAACTTGTCTAGAATTTCTGTGTGTAAAACAGTCCAGGTGGAGTTACTCTTACAGGAGCTCTGGGCAGAGCAAAGGCATTGAATCTCCTCCTTCTGAGCCCTGGGGAGCTGCCTCATGCATTAGTCTATCTTTCCTGAGGTTAATGAATTGCAATTTTATACTTCCCACTGGATCATTGATGACCATTATGTAAACTATTTGTGACACTAGCAACAGAACAAAAAACAAAACCTAAAAGAACTGTCTCTTAAAGCTCTGACAAACCATGGCCATGGTTCTAAATACCCTCAGGTCACTTCAGCCCAAGGGAAGGATGTGCAGGAATGGCTCGAAGCAACACGAACCAGATGTCAGAGCGGATCCTCCCCATACTTTTTATTACTCCTCACTGGGACCACAAAGAGTACTTCTCCATTTCTTTTTTGAAAGCAGTTGAGAATTCTTGTATCTGTGCATCACTTTTCCTTTGCCAGGTTGCTAATTACAACTTGAAGACCTTCATTAACCTCTTCCCAAGGATCCACATGGTGGATCCATGCAATAGGAAAGCAAGGGTGTTGACAGATGAAACCTGGCAGGTCTCCCTGAGCCGTTCCAGGGATTTCTGACCTCAGCGGCTTGCTCTGTCAGAGATAATCATCCCATGGCAGAGTCAGCAAAAGAGGTGTGCCCCAGCCTCAGCTTCTCTGCCAATGCAGCTTTGCAGGGCCCAAAGAGCTGTCAAGCTTCTGTCAGGCAGACCTTAAAGACCTCCCCACAGCAAGTTTTGTTGCTATTCCTTCACCACTTCCCTGAAGAATTGCTTTTACTTCATTGTCTACTTGTTCACTATTAAAATTGCCATTTTCTCACTGAACTAAGGTTTGCTTCTTCTTATATATGCTGTTTACTCATGTGCAAAGAAACTGAATACAGTGACCAACCTTTCAGTATATACTTTCTGTTCTTGCTACTAGGCTCTCTGCCAAATAATTACTGAATTTATAAAGGAACAGGCAATAAAGTGTAAGAGGGAAATGCAGGTGAATTCCACATTCACTTACCCTCAACAGTGATGTTATTATGAGCAATACACCAGTGTCAGACATAAAAGAAGTGCTAGGCCAAACATGCCTTTGAATTAAACTTCCAGTCTTGTGTAACAAGGCTAATAATCCCTTTTGCAATTTAAATTCCCCAAGTCTCCCCTCACACCCACACTTTAACTGGTTGCTTGTGAGTGCTGATACAAATACAGGAGCGACAGTGGAACATTAATGCCTGTACATCCCAATATTTTAAAGTGAACCACTCTTCAAAGTGAACCTGGCAACTAGCCTCACACACAGAAGCCAAGAGGCTTAAACAGCAAGATACAAGGTTTTGGTAATTGCCAGTTTTCTCAGCTGCATCAGGTGAAGGGAAACATTTGTCACTTGCTTTGAGAAATCCCCAGCAATCAAAGCCACTGACTGACAGTTTTTGAGAGGCTGTGGTGGAGTCAATTCTAGCAAATGACACCTTCTAATGAGCTAACACTTGCTGTTAGAGGGCTGGGAAGCAGCTTTTCCAGAATGCTTTCAACCAATTTGCTTTCTTGCCAAACACCGAAGGGTCATAGAGCTTCTTTTTAGAAGGGAAAGAAAGTTTTCCACTGAAATCCACTGAGTGTATTTGGAATTAGCTTATTTGACTCAGTAACTAGCTAACAGCATAGACTTTTCCTTTGAAAACTTTACCCCTTCCGTCTTCCTTTTTGTTCATATAAAGCAAGTGAAGTGAGGCAAGGCAGCCAGGACCTGTGTTGTGATTTGTAATTGTAGGACTGAGAATCTATTTTCATTGACTGGACAACAGACAGAAATGGTGACTCTGCAGCTGACTCCCAGGACAGTATGTAAGATATGTGTGGCATGTGGTAAGCTTTGTAGTCTCCTTTGGCAGAGGAAAATTCCCTAGATAAGGACAACAAGGAAGAGAAGGAGGAACCAACTGAAAAATCTTCTGGCAGCAGAGGTCCTCAGAGAAAGCTAAGAGGATTGGGTTAAGATTTTCTCTTTTATGGGTAAGAATAATTCTCTTTAGTTACAACAAGACAAACAGCGAATGTTTAAACATCTGAGCTTGAATAATTGTGCCTAAAGTAAACTCTCACAAGCCCAAATGCAAACAACCTTACTTCACCCCAGTCTTTCTGGATCAAGGCATGTCTGGAGGCAGATCTTCTAACACCTACAGAAAAAGTGACAGACAAAGAAAAGGCAGAAACTTTAACTCTTATCTGAAAGGTTTAGAAGGTTTGGCAAAGATTTTTCTCATCCTGAAAGGCCAGAACAGAGCCCTCTCTCTTTTCAAAAATTTGTAGATGTCTTAGGTTATGTTATGCATGGTGTATCCATCTCGTGTCTAAACTGAATAAACTTTAGTAATCAGAGAGACACAATAATTGAAGGAAGGAATTTACCAGTTTTTACTTTCTCTGCCAGTTTTTTACTTCTGCCACACATCCAAATGTCACTGTCTGTTTGAATCTCTAAAATTTACAGGACAAAATACTCAGAAAATTAAACTTTATTTCAGAAGTTAATTAAGTTGGAAAAAAAAATCAAATGTGGACTCAGTGCCCTTTGTACAGACTAGTGTAACACATGAATTCTCTGATTCATTGCTCCATTAATTCACAAATTCTCTAACTCACAAACTCTCTAGCTCATGCACCTACAAGCAAAGGAGCTACTGGCTGATGATGAGTGTGCTCACCCTTCCTCCTCCCCTGCGGTGTGGGTATCCCTGTGCCATGTAGGGGAGCATGGAAGTCTCAGCGGTCCAGCTGCTGACAGAGCCTCCCCCATATTCTTGAGTAAGCTGGTGTATTTCTACCTCCCAGCTTGGGAGGCTGTCTATACATTTCCATAGGTGAGTGGATTCTGAAGAAACAGACAGACAGTTCCTCTGCAGGAGACGGGAGCTGCAGGGGACAGCAGGCTACAGGTGACAATGGCTGCAGAGTGGTCCTTATCTCTTCTTCCTACCTAGTCCTGCCTGCACATTGCTTTCGCTGTGCCACAATTGCTGCTTCAGCACACATCAGACCATGGCATGAGCTGTGTTTTGGGCCAAAACCAGAGCTGAGTGGGCAGTCATACTTGCCCCTTGGCATGGACCAAACACCCAGCAAACCGACTGTTGCAGCAAGTGGAGGTGCTGTCACTCCACTCAACTCGACAAGGGTGAGGGCCAGGGGAAGATTTGGGCACTCACTTAAACCTGAATCAGGTAACAACTGGTGATGCATGCTTTCAACACAGTGAGATAACGTGATAAACATGGATATAAGACAATATTAATAACAAAACTAATAAAATAGAGCACAATAATACAATGATCATAGGATGTAACATAAAATGTGATATGCCATTTGCAGATGGTACATATCTCATAAAAAAATCATACCAATGATGTCCAGCAGTTTGTTCTATTTCTGTCGCATTTCTAACAACTTGGCCAGTATCATGTTTGATAGCAATGGTCACCTGTTTTTGACAAATAATAGCCTTTTCATACTTGGTGATGAAAGTTTCCAGTTCCTCAATTTGACAATACACTGTGTCTCATATTGGTCCTAGGGGACTAGTTGGGTCCAGTTTGTAGGCCAGTATTCCACCAACATCGACATCAGGTTAGCTTTACGGTCTCTGTAAAGTTGTCCACAGCTCTCTAGTGACATTACATTGAACCAGCACTCTTGGTCAGGAACGATGGCTTTATTGCAGTTGTTCCACAACAAAGTTCGGAGCAGGCTGCATGTAGTCTCTAGATGGACGATTTCTGTAGTATGCAGCTTGAACAATGGCTTTTGCTTATTCATCCAGGAGGTCTGCTTCCTCCCTACAGAGGGAGGAAGCAGACTTGGCGCTTGGATCACATCCAAGCCAAAGCAATTATTAATTTCACTCCCACAGTATCTGCAATTTCCCATATTCCTTCCCTTCAAAAGTGCTGTAAAGTACCCAGAGTCTTCAGTGATGAGTGTTGAATTCTCACTGATCTCCTGGATACCACACCAAGGTGTTCAAAACATCCTGCTACTGTTGGTTCAGCATAGAGGACTTTTCAAAACCTTTATGTAGTGGATGACCAGTAGGAGCCTTCTGGGATTTCAACGCTTGCACATCCTGCCATAAGTTTCTTCCACAGTCAACATAATTGTTTCACCATTTGAGTTCCTATTTAAGCAACTTCCATTTTTCTACTATACTATCACTCTGAGGTCAATAGAGCAAGTATGCTTGAGACACCATTCCTATACTATTTTATTTTTAATGTGTCATCCATTATCTGAGAGTATCTATTGTGGCATTGGCTGCATACCAAACTATTGGGATTAAATTGAATCTGGATGTGGTGTGTAGGGTAAACATCACCCAAACTGTTCACTATTTCAACACATATCATAATGAATTTCTGCCATTCAGAGATACATGTCATGGATCCAATACAGTCTACATGCCAAGTACACCAAAGGTCTTTTTCTTCCCCAAGGTTTGCATGCTGTTGATTTCAGACAATATAATCCTTATTTAATTACAAAATCCACAGGTGATCACTAGCTGAACTGCTTCATGGCAGTTAAAGAGTGAACTGCAAAGCTACTGTAGCAGGTAATGGTTGGGCAGGGAAATCCGGACTCGAGTCCACCCTAAGGCTGCAGATTTCATTACGTTCTTTTTCCTTAAGATTCCATCAGTCATCAAATATTCCACTCAAGTCAAAACACTTCCCTTCTTTCATGCATGTATAAACCTAAACGAATCTTTTTATCCGTAAGTGATAGCAGAATATTATTGTGCTGAACATCTTTCTTCAGGTTAGACTTAAATTCACATTCCACAGAATAGCCGGAAAAAGGCAAAACACTTTGGTAAGATATGAAATCAAGAGTCTCATCACTGCTGGCTATTAAATAGATTAGGCAATGTTCTGTAAATGAAGGGCTAACCTGGTAAGTCTAATAAACCAGCTTCTCCCTTCATTATATTTTGCTAGCATCAACACCATCATCCTTAAACATTTAACTTTTTGGCACTAACAGTGCTGTACAGTATTTTCAGAACCCAGTGAAAATACTGCTTTTCATTTTGTAGAATAAGGATTTCCTACTTACTGAACAGTCTATCCAAATTTGAAACCACATGCAATCCGCAAGCCTGTAATTCTTCATTTCTTGGCACACAAGTCAGAATAAATATTGCATTCATTTTTAACATTGACCTGTGGAGTTGTAAAACCTCAGTTAAAAGCAAGCTCCTCAGGAATTCCTTTAGAGAAGGAATTCTTACAACAGTCCGGGAGGACTACAACATACTGAAGTGTCTGTGTTTAAGTAAATACCCAGTCCTGTTGTGTCACCTGTTAGTTTGTTGTTATGAGAAGACTCAACCACATGTGCTTTTATCCAGATAGTCAGGAGCAGAGTTTAGTTTCTGTGCCGGGTCCAGTGCAGTCAGAGTGTTCTCTTAGGCACAACATTCTGATCTGCCCAACACGCTTGAGACCGGTGACTCCCCAGTTCAGCCACCTGGGAAATGAAATCAGGATTTCCATGTGCTGCAACTCTCTTTGCATGGTCATTGTATATAGCCAAGTTTCCACTGAAAACCCTTTCAAGACAACATGACTGGAGACCTAACAGAAGAATTTTGTCTTTTTGGACCCTTCAGCTCCAGGAGGAGCATCACCCCTCCATTCCCTGCCACATCCAAAAGCAGGCTTACACTGGGCAGCCAAATTCCTGCAGTAGCACAGAGTGCCTTTAGCATTAAATCTAAAGGATCACTTAGTTACAACTGGCAGCAGTGGCAGCAGAAAGTTATCATCTTAAGACTAAAGACATTACCTTTGGAAAATCACTGTTTGAGTTTTATGGATCTTCTTTTTTCCAGATTCTTTGAATACACATTATTCTTGGCACTCCAGTGAAAAACCTGAGGATATTTCCTCCTCATTGCATGGAGCATACAGACACTCTACAGCTCTAATAGGAATATCCTCGAGGCCCCATACCTGCTCATTATCAATTACACAGCCTATTCACAAGCAGGTGAGTGTTGTATTTCAAAGCTAGGAAATGAAAAGTCCTATTGCTGTAGAGCGGCTACTGGAATACTTTCTGCAGAACCATAAGTTTAGCTTAATTTTTAATAGTTAAAAAACTTGTCCAAACTGCACTGTGTCAAATGGCCTCACCAGAACTGTTGCAAAGACTTTATGGCTCTAAATGAAGTTAATGAGTCTGTATCAACTTTCACCACGTGGAGTTTGTCCAATAGTTGTAAAACAATACAAAAATGTGTGCTTTCTTCAGTTTTGAAAAGACCATCACCAATAAAACCAGATGAAAGAGCCAATTCTGAGAACCTCTAACATGCATGTTCAAATGAACTGGCTTCATATTATCACCAGATTTTTCAGCACTCTGAAAACTGTAATACTCTAAGCTGTGGCTGCTTAACACTTAACACAAGTTACAGCTTGCAAGGAGAAATAACTTGTGCCAATTTTCCCCAGATCAGAAGTGTCTGGGATTTTTTTTTGTATGTCTGCATTTTATAAAATTTAGAAAAGGTTTATCTTTATGGATAAAATCCATATCTGTAAAGAAAGGAAATTGAGAGTTCTAACGAGGGTCTTTTGCACAGAAATGGCTTTCACCCTAATAAATTCAACGTATTTCTGCTGTAAGGGTAGTTGCAGCCCTGACACAAATGGGGAAACTGAAGGGAACACGTGCAGCAAGGTGACTACATTAGGCTGCGTAGGAGCCTGAACTGCGTCAGCTAGTGCTAAAAAGAAGCTCCAGACCCTCTGCTATGCCTGCTGCTGAAGCTTTTATGTGTACATATATATATATACACTCATACACACACACACACACACACACACACGATTTCTTTAATCAGCTATTACCTTTATTTCTGTTCTTCATTATGAAAAAAACATTTCTAGCATCTGTTGATGAAAAGTACAGTCATTTTTAGCCATACATATCATATGTAAAAGCTGTATGCAGAACAAAATTTGTTTAGCAGTTTTAAAAAATAAAATTTAAAGAAGAAGGTGTTGTCCTCATTTAAATAGAATAGCTGGGGCTTATCTTGAAAAGAAAAATTGAAAGAATGTGTAAGGGCATGTGGGTGGTATGGGGGTGGTAACTGAAGATAGCGTCAGAAGCAAGAAAAGATGTTTAAAATTAATATTAGGCCTCTAAAAAAGAAGAGCAAAGCTGAATCTAAAAATAATATTCTTGGACATGCCATTGCAGGATATATTCACAGTAGTGTTCCAGGTAACAACAACAAAAAACCACAAGAGAAAAAAATTAAAGAGAATGTGCTTCCTGTTAAATTAAATTATTAATTAAAAATTAAAGACCTGATTTCTGCTTTCACCAGAACAGTAGCTTTATGCCAAATGCCAACACAGGATTCACTTTGCACTATAAAATACCTTTATTGCGACAGCCACTATAGAACTTAATGAACTTGTTCACTTTGCAAGACAGGCTTTGGAAGTTTTCTATTATCTCTTGCTTTCTCACAGCATAAGCACACTAGGCTGGTACAAAATGTTAATCAAGGTTATTAATCTGAATCACTATTAGTTTCTTTAATATTCAAAGCAGCCCTGCTAGAGAGAGAAACAAAGAAACAATAGCTCCAAGGCAACAGAAATTGTTCACTTCCACTGAATAATAATATTTCCCAGCCTTACGTTCGGGCTGATGCTGAATTATGGGCAGAGGTGGTCACAGCTGTTGCTAGATCCAGATGAGTCTATATTTCCATACCAAAGGGTGAGACAGCCTCCTCTTCCTCCTTCCAGGCAAATGGGGAGAAGGTGAGAGGGGTCAATGAGTCCAGGCCCCAGCTGGTGCCTGCGGAAGCAGCTCGGGTGCACCTCCAGCATGCCTAGATTGGTGGCAGAACACTCACCATTGCAGCCAGAGGCCTTGGCACATCAAGCTATGGAGGTGCTTGAGCAATCATGGGCAGTTTTCTCCACAATTAGCATATGGACCAAGAACTCTTCTGTGGGCAAGGGATCCTTGACTGTGCTCTGCTGCATGCTTCCTTCCTCAGTGGCTCAGCATCACTGCTACTGCTTTTTTCTTACAACTCTACTTGTGTGATGTCAGTCACTCTCTGAGTTAGTTAGTCTGGTTTCAATTAGTAGGACAACACCTCATTTTAAGTAAGAAAATAATTCTCTTAATTTCAGTACTGTATGACTAAATCTCCAGCCCAACAACAACTCCCAAAAAAATTAACCTGGTGATAGTAAATCCATTGTAAGTGCTGACCAGGTATCTGAATCCCAACAAATTATAATGTTACAAAGACTTTCCAGTTCTGTTTATTTCAGGCTTCAAAGAATTTTTCAGGGCTCTCGACCCCTCTTTTTCTCAAAGCATACCTGTGGCATTACAGTTTCACTGTATAACTGTGCAGAGCAAAACTCTGCCTGTTGCAGCAGGCATGTGGCCACCATGGGAATTACCATCTTCATTTAGGCTTCTTTTCATAGAGAGAGTAGAAAGGTGCTGATTCAGACACTGGACAATCTTGCAACAAAATCCTCTTAAAAATTTCATCTTGTGCATGGAGTTGAGTGATCTGAGTCACTTGACTAGCAAAAACCCCTCGGTGTTGTGGGAGATTTTTACACAGTAGAACCTGTAGTAAGGGGAGGGGACATTTGCTAATATATGGAGAGATCTGAAGGAAATAGGAGACCTTCAAAGACGGAGTTTCCTGGAAAAAATAAGGTAACAGAATTTTTCTTCAGGAGAGATTCTTGTTCAGGTGTTCATATTCTTGTTCATACTTTCCTGTGAAAAAGCTAAGGGAGCATTTCAGTCTTTTACATTTAATTTGATGGCAGCAAAAGATATCACAGAAGGCAAAACCTATATAATCTGTAACTAGCAATCGTTCATATTCCTGATTACATAAGGGACTGACTTCCACATAGTTTAAACAGGTGTTTCACCTTTCGGCGTTGGTATTTTAACTCAATCAATTTTCAGGAAAGACATTTTCAGTACAACTCAACTTTGATCATGACAGTGACCATGATGTGCAGTGCCACTCAAATGTGTGTTTATTTTTGTGTTCCTTCACTTAGACAGTGATAAGCTTACAGAGTGCTTAGAAACTGAATAAAGATTTCTGTTCATCAAAGCAAAGATTTCTGAAGAAATTTGGGGAAAATGCCCATACTGCACTGCTGGAAAGGTGATATGTGCCTGGGTTATTAAAGACTGAATCACAAGGCTGTAGCAGAAAGGGGCACATTAAAAATGAATGACAACCCTTCCTGATTTGAGTATATAACTATGCATGCAGCCTTAATATTCTCCTAGCACTGCTTGGAATTTTTGCATAAAATTTCCTGCAGAAGGGACTTTTGGTTGCTTGACAGATTCAAACTGACAGTCTACAGGTGAAAGGCTTTCTGACATGTTACTAGTCCTTTGAGTCATTCAGGAACATAGTGACAAGTGCATATTACCTCTAGGCACTTACCAAGGGCCAACCTGTAAAAATCCTTCTAAAAAATTGCCTCATTGACTTAAGCAAGTTTGTGTCATGCTTAAGGATATGTAGAATTTGGTTCCAAGTACAGAACTTCCTTTCACATTTGAGTGCTCATTTTTTATTCAGCGAGATAATAGCCTGTCAATCATCAGCAAGGATAAGCTCTCACTGTAATTCAGAGAGCAGTTGTTGATTTAACAAAGTGAGGCACTAACTTGCATCTAACCTTCTCCTTTTATTCTGGGCTTGATATCAACTTTGGAAAAGTTATTAAGAATGTAAAGCCTAAACAGAGCATATTCCATTCTTTCCTGAACATTTTACTATTTATCTTACCCATTTAAATAGTTAAATATTGCATTTATAATTTTTTCCAACAGAAATGAATAGAGTAAAAACAATATAAAACATGCAGGCAACATTGTGCAGTTTGCTTTCATGTGCATCAAGATCTCCTGAAGGGAATAATGCCCTCTTGACAACTCAAAAAATGTACTCTGTACAGTAAGTAAGTTCTATTATTTAGCATATATGCATTTATAAAGTAGCAGTTCCTGACTTGTGCAAAAATCCTGCTGTTCTGAAGTGAATAAAATACACCCCATCAATGAAGAAAAACCCTCACCCAATGGGGAGGCCTTCACAACTCCAAGTGTGCAAACTGGTTGATAGTTGTAAGGGAAGGAGGGAAATGTCCAGTGGAGGGCCACAAAGATGATGAGGGGTCTGGAGCATCTCCTGTATGAAGAGAGACTGAGAGAGCTGGGACTCTTCAGCCTGGAGAAGAGAAGACTGAGAGGGGATCTTATCAATGTCTATAAATACCTGAAGTGCAGGGGCCAAATGGATGGGGCTGGCCTTTTTTTCAGTAGTACCCAGTGACAGGACAAGAGGCAATTGGCAAAAACTGGAACACCAAAACTTCCGTACAAGCTTAAGGAAAAACTTCTTTACAGTGAGGGTGACAGAGCACTGGAACAGGCTGCCCAGAGAGGCTGTGGAGCCTCCTTTTCTGTAGATGTTCAAAGCCCACCTGGACACTTTCCTGTGCAACCTGTTGTAGGGAACTTGCTTTGGCTGGGGGGTTGGACTAGATGATCTCCTGAGGTCCCTTCCAACCCTTACGATTCTGTGATTCTGTGAAATGAGGATACTCACAGATTCATGTAGAGGATTTAAGACCAAGAAACTGGAAATTTTTGTAGCCTAGCAAGACGATAGTAAGCTTGGGTTTTTAATCCTTTGATATTTATTTCTTCTTGGTAGAAAAACTTTGCATGTGTAGAAAGTTGAGGCGACCATTCAACTGCTAGATTCTCTCTATGTTACTGTGCACATGCGAGACACTTACCATGATGAGTTTAGGGAAATCAGATTAATTTATAAGACCACACTACTTCAGACCCATACCATGGTGAAGTCTCAGAACCCTGCAGAGAAGGTACTGGGTGTTGGCTGGCAGTAGCTGCCCCAGTCCATTGAGGAGTGCCCCTTCCATTCCTCAAGTCCACAGTCGTTCTTATGAATGACCTCTGTGAACCTGGAAAAGTATCCAGTCCCACCAAGAGACAGCAGACTGGAAGGTTTCCACCTGCTTACAATGAACATCAGGGTAATGAGCCTAAAAATGTGTTACTTTACTCTTAGATTAGTCTCTTAACCTCTAGATAAAGACTAAAAATAGAGAAAACAGTAATTGAAAGGGTCGGTGATTTGATCTAGAGATTGCATCAATGTCCTTCTTTTGTTAGGATCTTTTTAATAACACAGCTACATATCTTATTGTGGTGAAAAATGAGGTAGTTCAGTTTGCCTACCATCTTATGTTTCACAGAACTGTGGTCAATGTGATGTCCCTTAGAAAAGCATAAGGCCATTGCAAAAAAATGTCAAATCCATGTAACATCAATTCAGAAATCCAAACAATGCATATGGTCAAGACCCATCACAGTTAGGCATCTGTCTCTATTTTCAGCTTGGTATTTCAGCAAAATCTCTGAATTTGGTATGCATCTCACTGTGTCATGCTATATGCTTTTCAGGCTGCTAATGTCCTGAAATGTGAATTCAAGGCATTCAAGGAAAATAAGGACTAATTCAGTTTGTCTGCTGTCCTGAGCAGAAAGTTATCTTGCACTGCACTGAACCAGTCCCCTCATCATGTAGGATTTCTGGGTTGCACTTTGTAGATGTCAAACAGTGTCACTGCAGAATTAAGGGATTCTGGATTACTCTCTTGGGGATAGATGCTTAGTAGGTGCTCTAGATTTGGCCATGATTCATATTTCAAAGAACACTTGAAATATTTTTTTACTAATTTCATAAATATTTAAACAGCACCCAGCAGGGAAGCAACAGTCCTGATTACAAGCTATGTACAGAAGGCACCACTGCAACCCAAGTATTAAAAAAACAGTTTGTTATAATTGTAATTGCTGAATACCTTGAGCTTATGGTAAATTTTAGCTCTTCTTACAGAATCATGATGTCTTAGTCACCCTTATTGTATTGACAGAATGTTTGGAGAAAGTCTTCTCTTTCAACTAAACCTGATATTAGTGCCTGACTCACTGATATAGCAATGTTTTGTCTATAGATATTTCAAACATTTTGTGATTGTATATTTTATGCAACTGTTTACTCCATCTATACTTTCTTCCTCATTTTCTTCCATGTTTTCAAAACTGAAATTACATTCATCATTTTGTTCCATGTTTTCTCCTCCAGAATACTGTGATTTTTGGGTGGACTATCACAAGGATTGGCTGTAGCTATTGACGGAGCAGCTGTGAAACAGGGAGCAACTGTGTTTCCACTCCCATCATGGCAGTGACAGTGACTGTGGACTTTGCAGAGCCCTGCCTCTCCAGCAAGGCCACAAGAAGGCATTCCTTCCTGTCATTCCCCTGGTCCACTCACAAAAATCCAGGATCAGTATCCTGAACCAAGTAACTTTTATACAAAACATTTGCAGAAGAACCAACACTAGCCTGGAAGGAAATATCGTTTCTTTATTTTATCACAAACTTCTCATCTACACTTAAATAAAACCATTTGCATTATACCTGTGTTAAGATTGGCATATATAAAAATATATATTGCTGAGGATGTCCAGTTCTCAGCTTCAGTAAGATTTGGAGACACTCAACACCTCTAGTAGAGCTTATCACAAGTTAGTATATTAGGTCCAGGATATCACTAAAATATGCTTTAATTTTGGTCATCCCTGAAATGATCAGGTAGATGGACTAGATGATTGTCCCTTCTAACTAAAATAGCCTATTCTATTCTATTCTATTCTATTCTATTCTATTCTATTCTATTCTATTCTAAATTTTGGTTACCTTAGCCATATACCCCTAAAGGAGAGTAAGAAGGAGGTGCATTGGTCTGTTCTATTTGTTCTATTGGTTATAACATTTGCTTTTTGTAAACTCAAAAGTACTAAAATAAAATTATAATTTACAAAGTTAAAACGTACAGTTTGGTCTGCTCCCTCCAACATCTTGCTTCCTGCTGCACTGTTTGTAAAATCTTAATGTTGCCCTTTGCATATTAATTCTAGAAGAAGGCCTGTAAAGTAATTTAGAATTGGGCTGTGCACCTGTACCCTACCGGACAACTCAGATTGTCAAGTAGATACTAATATGAGTACAATTATCACAGCTTGGCTTATCAGTCTGTTATGACTCCTGGCTTATCAGTCAAATCACAATTCTGTGGCACTACGGTCTCTGAAATAATACCAGTTTGTCAAAAACAAAAAGAAAAATATTCCTTTCCTAAACCATACAATTTTGCTTTTTTTTTTTTTTTTTGAATTTGCTAATTTCTTAACAACTCTACTCTTCAAATTTAAATGAGCTGAAGCCCGCTATTTTTAAGTTATTCAGTCAAAGTAAATAAACAACATTCTGAAATTATAAAAATTGCTTCACTCAAGCACTTTTTTTTCCTTATTAATCATCTGAGAATATTTTTTCTTTCTTTTATTATTTTGGATTGTCCTAGATAAGTCATTTAATTAGATTTTTTTTTTTTTAGAAATATCTTTCCTCTCTAATTAGAATATTAAAATCACCAAAACTTTTGTAGGTTAGAGAAACTGTATATCTAGCAGTCAGAGTCACTGGAAGGTAGCTTGGGGAACCAGAAAGGCGTATTGCTGCTGTCAGCCTGTTTTTCTGACAGTCATATGTGAAACTTTCATTAATAATTTTCATTGTTCTATCTAGGTTATACCTATGCAATTAAAACATCTTTAATGCTTTAAAGATATTAGGAAAAGTCCACTACATGCAATGTTCACAGACATAGGGCAGATTTCTTCAGTGCAATGTAAGATTATAAAAGATAACTACCAGTCTGTCCAGCTGATATTCAGATGTGAAATATGGTGAAGTCATTATAAAACAGAGTTAATTTAGGGTCAAAACAAACAACAGCTCACTCTCGTATGCATTATGTTTTGTTTGATTATTTCATCCTTTATGCATCTCATAAGTGAAGGGCAGATTTTTTCAGTCTGTTGCTTTCAGAGAACTAATGCTAGAATTTTGCTTTTCTGTATTTATCTTTAATTATAGTAGTTTTGTGTTGTTTTGTTTTGTTTTGTTTTTAATTTGCACTATTGAAATTGTTAAAAAACACTACTATATTAAAAGTACAAAAAAAAGGGGTAATACAGTGAAATGTCTAAATCAAATCTGGCTGAACAGACTGTATGGAAGAATTAATTGAACTTCATAATCAGTGTGGAGGTACTTCTTCAAGAGAGATGACAAAACTTTTGGAGAACAAAAAACAGAACAGATGTGCCCAGTTAGCAGATGTTACAATTTGAGATAAAATTATCACCTACTCTGTAGTACTTCAAAGTTTTGTGCAGGACAGGAAAATGGACAGACCAAGACCTTAATACTCAGAATGAGTGGCCGTTCCCTCCTGTGAATGAAGAGTCAGGTTTGCTATTAAAGCTTTTGCTTTCTTAGTTATGTCAGTAAGAAATCATGTTAGTAAGGAATTTAAACTTAAAAGCACAACATCTTTAGCTAAGGCTTAGTTTAGGCTAAAGCCCAAGGAAAAAAATGAGGGGTTTTTGCAGAAAGAAGCTTTGTGAAACCATTATAAATTATCTGTTTAAATACATATATGTGTGGATGTATATATAAATACATATTTTACATAGATATAAGTCCCCTCTTTGCCCGTTGTAAGATGTACCTTGAAGAAAAGAGGTTATGGACATACCCATGTACAGCAGCCGTGCAGCAAGGTCCCTGTGCCTGGGATCCACAAGACAAGTACACGTGCACAGTGACTGTTTTGTCACATTTCCAAAGTCCAGTCATTTCTAACGCCACCGAGGAGAGTTTTCACATTTCTTTTTTCCTGTCCTGTCTCCCCTGAGCTCCGCAGCCATGAGCTGCCCTCCCTTCCTTCCCCATCTCTTCCCATTAGAAATGTCACTATCTCCATCTGCTGCCCCTGAACTCCCTGTGCTGGCAGGAACACGTTGGCAGAACGAAGCAGCTGAAGTTATTCAGCACAATGTGCTACACTGCCACTTCAGAGGCAATTATTAGCATTTTCCACCAAGTAAAAAAATGTGTAAAAGGGATTAATGCTGCTGTGTTTCTCTTGTGATGCCTCTAACACAGATCAGGATGCATCTCCTACTTCATCAAGTCCAACTCCTTCTTGAGGTAGTCACCGTGCAGTTTATTTGTTCAGTATGTGTACACGTACATTTTACCAGCTAAACTAACTGGTGACTGAGGGATTGCTTATGTCTTCCAGTACATCTCTGGAAACAAGATCTGCTCTCATAATACCTGAATTTTCTTTGTGTGTCTATCTCAAATGATGTTACAATCTCAAACAGCAAATCTATGAGTTATCGGCGGTCAGAAGGACTCCTTTAGTTTGAAATTACGCTTGCTTTACTGTTTTTATCAAATGAAACCATAATAACACAGCTCAAAAAGTGTGTGCACTTATTGGAAAACACATTTTATAGGAACTGCTTTTTCTGATAATTACATATTTGGCGACAGAGGGTGAGGGGGTGAAGAAAAGCTATTTTCCCATCTGCAGCAAATCCTAGCAGCCACTTAAAAACAACAGTAATGAGGGAGAGAAAAAGATATATTTGTGAAAGCTTGAGATATTAGTTTCAGATAAGTATGCCACACATGAATTCTTCCTTTATTTATTTCAGTTTGCAGGGAACGGGGCTTTGCACAGCTCACTGGAACTCCTGGTAAAATACAGATATCTCAGGATGTGCAGATCTCACTGATTATTTTAATCAAGAAATACTTAGTGAATGCTTTACTTCCCAGCATTCACACCATTCAAACTCTGGACAGAGCCAGAAAATAAAGAAGTAAAAAAATGGATCAAAGTCTACTGACCCAATAAATTGAAGAGAAGGGAAACATTCAGATCAGTCTTTACCAAGTCAAGTAATTCCTCATCCTAAGTAGACTTCTCTTTGCTGTAGAGCTCTGAGTATGGACTAAGGAAAGTCTGGAAAGGAAAAAAGTTAAATGATAATTGTTGTCAACTCTGGACAACAGCAGAAGAAAGTCTTGTAACAGCTCTGTCCTGGGAAGAAGACACATAGAGCAAAGCTCTGCCTTCAGCTGTGCCCTTCACCCTACAGTATCATGGCAAATTTGGGGTAAGCTGTTTGCATGATCTCACACCTTACAAAGACCTGTCTCTTCTTGTCCATGGGGAAATGAGACACAGCAGCCATCAGTGCTGCAATAAGTGGAAACCTTTGGTCATGCGTAGGAGAGAGCTTGAGGCCTTTGAAAGGTCTTTGCTTTATAAAGTTGTGACTCCTGCATTCTGCCTCGCAATCCTATCTGCTGGCATGTGTAATCATAACCCTTCAGCTGAAAATCTACACTATAAAAGTCTGCAATGCAAGAATACATATATTTATCTGTAAATGTCCCTATTTAGATACAGAAATTCTATTTCTACCTCTACATATACTGTAAATTTTCCATAACACCTATAAGGTTTTACAACATGTGCTTATGAAAAATAGAGCATGTGAATGTCCTTGATTTTCAGGAGCTGTTAGTCACTCCTACCTGTGGTACTTGTTGCTTAATAAACAAATCATTTCTTCTGACACCCCAAATAATTCAGGGCAGCAAAATTCTCAGAACACCTGGCCACTAAAATCTGTTTTGAGGCTTTACCTGGTAGTTGCTGGACACTGTGAAATGGGTACACAGGAACGTCATACAGTAAGACTGTTCCCTAGACCAGTGATACTATTTGAAATGAGTAAAACAGAGTAGGAGAAGCAGGTATTGGTTATCAGGCTCTCTGGTTGCTTTTCAATTGATATTTTAGATTAAGAGGAAACTGATTGCAAGTCTAGTAACTTGGTTCAAATGTAAGCAGGAGCTGCTGTGATAATCTATCACGGACTGCTCCTGGAATGGTCTGTGGATTGAACACAAGCACAGATGCTTTGCTGTTGCCACTTGGATGTAATCGTGCCTTCTTGTCTCCAGCCATGACACAGTTCTTTTTCTTGTATTTTTATTAATCCATGATGGTTGTGCTTTAGACTGCCAAACTAGCTATACTGAAATCAACTTTTAAATGGAGTATCTATATCCTTGAGTGTGGGTTTTTTGTGGAGTTTTCTGATGCCCAATTTGAAAAACATCTTTACATGCAAAGTGATGTTAAAAGCTTCACTTCTACTAATTTTCATGCTTGGTGTTTAGCATTCTGAAAGAGGGCTGGTTTGTTCTGGTGTTTCATTTTTTTCAGGCTTTCGGAAGCAATCTGCTAGACACAGTAAGACCTGGCAGTTAGCGCAACATGCAACTTCAACACCAGCTTGTTCATTAGCGAAAAGCGTCTGAACTCACTAAGCAACTGCTGGCTGTGGGCTGAGGATGAAAAGAGGACATGGCATACTAATGTCCTGAGGAGGGTACCTGTTGGAAGGCAGGAAGCATTTGCACACTGCAGTGGTCAGCGCTCTCTCACCATACAGTGGCACCAAAGCACCATGAAGCCTGAAAGGATGCCAGCTCTCTTCCTAAGGACCAAATCTCGTACTCCATCAAAATCTTACCCAAGGTCTCGGGTGTGGAGGTGCAGCAGAGAGAAAAGGTGGGTACTGAACATCAAGCTGCCCAAGAGGCAGAAGCCACAGCAAAAGCTTTAGGTACGCTTTTGATAACTGAGGAATACATCAACCTGTTGGGCAATGACCATCCTCCTGCTTCTGAAGGAGACAACTTGTTTAGCTTCTGCCCCTCAGACTCTGAGCAAGTGGCAAAAACATGCTATGGGGTTGCAGTTACAGCTCTGGATGGATAAATTCAGCCATATCGTATCAGTGCAACTGGAAACATGTTCCAGTTCAGATGTTTCACAATCAAGTTATTCACATCAGCTCGTACCGCATAACAAATTGTTATTCTTCTGGTTCAGCCTGGTGCAAATGGAGCAGAACATTAGGAAATGTCTAAAGATAATCAGGAAATAATAGAAGAATAGAAAACATTTCTCAATTTGATTGTACAAACATGTTTTATCATAAAAAGAAAAAAAAAAACAAAAATAAAAAACAAACCAAACACAACAGCGTTCCCAGATTCAATTGCTGTTTTATTTTATGTTGACTACTGGCAAACTTCTGATTCTTGCAATTCAAAATTTCCTGTATTAATTTAGTGCAGTCTGAAGGACTCAGCTTTTTCATAACTCAAGGCACAGCACCAAAATGCAGTCCTCAGCCTGACACCCAGTCAGGGTTATTCTGTGGATTAATTAGGATGCCTGATTCCCAGAGATTTTCTGCACATTGTCTAAGCATCTGATTACAGAAGTGCTATAAACGGATAAGACTATCCATCATGTAGCTTTCCAGACAGTCTTTCCAGAAGACATGATGTCTTCTACCTTAGGAAAATTAGTATGCTTATTATTTTGCAGTTCAGATTCCAGTTGCTTGCAGAAGTGACCTCTGTTCTGGAATTATTTGAAATGTTTGTTGCATTCAGAAAGCATCTTGTTTTACTATCATAGTGAAATTCAAGCATATGACCAAATTATTCTCAGAGTCATCAGAGAATCCTTGGAAAATAACGTTGTAATTGCCCTAAAACAAGCAAGGAAAAAAAAAAAAAAAAAGACAATTAGTGCACAATACTGCCCACTCTTGTCTAAGTACCTGCTTGGAATGGTTCTGGTGATTTTTGTTAGGATGGAAAAAAGAAATATTCCTATCAGGGACTGTGTCATGGGTATATTCAGATATATGTGTACATAAAAAAGTAGTGCTCAACTTTCCTCTTGTGACAAGGGTACTAAGGAGCAGCAGTAGGCTGTGGTCCAGCTTGTACTTGTCAGGGTCCTCTCTCAAACTGGAGTTCTGTGCTCTCCAGGGCACCCTTTCCAAAGCTGTTCTCTTGAGTAATGTTTCTGACTCCACAAAAAGGAATTAACTGAATTGATATACGAGATTGCCTTCTACAGCAATGGGCTTCTTTGTCCCTGCTGTGAGGGGACCCTTATTAGTGCTTACAGCTTTCATCCAGCAAGGATTCAGTCCTATCAACACTTCCATTTCCTGCTGACTTCCTGCCACCTTCTTGCCCCAATACCCATATACAGACCACAGGCAGTTGCAGTAACAGCCGCTGTATTTTACAGGCAGACCTAGGGAAATCATCCTGTCTACACATCTTCTGACCAGTCTTGTAACAGAGTTTGTTGTACTGGACAGACCATCTTTTTGTTTTCAGCTATAATCACATACTGGATATTAAACTGCTGTTCAGTCTCAGTGGCGTTTACCAAAATCATCAACTTATAGTGAATGTATGATGTGAATACATCAAATATCTGCTTCATTAAAGCTGAGCAAACTCATAACTATTATTGGTGGCAAAAGGTTTGTCCTGAGTTTGGAGATGATGTTAAGATGAGGAAGAAGTATGCTTGAGAGAGGAGAGTGGGAGGAAGGACCCATGTGAGAAGAGTGCTATAGTCATTCATCAGTCCCTGGTCAAAGTATAGCCAGCACTTCTCCTAGTGTGAAGTTTCAAGGTGCCTACTTAAATCACACTGTCAGGGCCCAGCTCAGCTCCCTGCATGGAGCATCTGCTCCCTGACTAGTGGGACACTGCTTGCATGAACCTTAGCCATAAGCCCAGCTCTAAGACAGCCATGCTTTCTTGCAGGCCACCCTGCTGTAAGCAATACTGGTCCTGGTGCCAGCTGAGCATTCCTTCCAGACCCACTGTTTTGCACACCCACATCCAGCAGTCTGATGCATAAAGCAGCATCACCTCAGGTTTAGCTGTTTCTAGCTACTCATCTTCACTCTCACACAGACAGACTTCTGTAGACACCAAGACAGAAGATAGGTTGGTGGCACCTACTGAACTCAGGTCTTACCTGACCTTCTTTGATACCTGTTACCTTCCTCTTCTAGTATGCCAAGCTGGGGAAGAGCACTTGGGAGAAGAAGGGGTCTTGGGACTAATCTAAAGACTCAGAGGCTTGCAGGGTTTCTAGTTTACAGCAAAGGCTATGATTAGGGTTAGTTCCTGGTCTGGCAGAGTCCCATCAGGACGTGTCAGGTCTTCCATAGGCACCTCATTTAAAGGAGGACTGCTTATGACAGAGGACATTGCTGTCTACTGTCTGCTCTGGGGCTAGAAGAGTTGCTGGGCTGGATGGAATTCAGCACTGTTAGAGCCGAACATGAGCCCATGAGCTTTTTGTTAAGGGGAGACTGGAGATTTCATACCAGTAGGAACTCCTTAGAGACATTTGTGGGGATTAATAGGGATGGTAAGTGTTTTGGGAAGGCTCAGGCAGCAGATGTAGGCTGAGAGTGAGCTAACCTGAGAACTGATGCTGCTCCTGGTTTAACGTTGGAGCATTGCATTTACTTGTGGATATTGTTATGCCTCTTCAAATCTTTGAAAAGGGTTTCAGGGAGGAACAGACCAGCATCTGAAGAGAATGTAAAATAAAGAACTAAATGGGCAGAAAGAATATGGATGGATTCATTCAAGCGGGTAAAAGGAAACAAGTTCACCAAACAAAATAGAATTATTAAGGTGACATTAGCTGATATTTGTGGTCTTTTCTTTTATAAAATAAACGAGGAGTAATAGAGGAATAGTAACCTGAGGACATATAGCATTTCAGAGATGCTACCATTCTGGAGTCATCACTTCAAGCATAAGAAAGTTTTCCGGCAATTCCTTTTGTTGTTTTCTACAGTTTGGGTGAACATCTCTTTTCAGAAAATATATATATGTAAGCATGTTATTTTACTATTGTTATTTCTTTATATAAAATGCTGAAAAGTACCTTTGGAAACTTTATTCTTGCACCTTTAATATCAAATGTTGATGCAATTGTTTCTGTAAAACAGAGATAATGATAATATAAATGGTTACTTAGTCATAAAGCCATCAATCAAACCTCCTAAATAACTTCAAAGCAATATGGCATATATCTCAGTAGCAGTGCTAGTGCCATTTACTCTTCCAGTGACAAAGCCCTCACCTGTTTCATCTCCCAGAGCTCTGCCTATTTGTCTAAACCACATTAGAAAATAGAAATTAACCACAATGCTTCTGCAACGTCTCCTACAGACCCATCCTACTGTGGTAACTCCAATAATTTAACTTGTAATATGGGTTCAGCTGAATGATAACCAAAGAGAGCTGATACTAATTTTTAAAGAAATTAAAACATAGATTAAGTATTTTTACTTCCTTACAGGTCTTTTTTGGCCTTTAGTCTGACATCCTGCCTGAATTAGCCCCTACAACAGGATTGAATCTTCTCTAATAAAAAACGATTATACATTGGTGTATAGAATCTCTTTATAAATCCATCCAGACACTTATATGAATAAACTGTGTTCTGGATATTAGTAGTGCCCCTAGCTACTCTCAAGTTTTCTGTACAGTCCAGTCAAATGTAGTCTTTCCATGTCACTTAGAGATGTTAACAATTAAAGTGCCATAGTGAGATTAAGGGTATTAGTAATCCTAATTTATAGAGACAGAAACTGCTGTACAAGGATGTTAAAGCATAGAATTTAGGAATTCTCTTATTTTAGTGGGGTTCTGGTACTGGAGAACTGCCTGCTCTGAAGTCTGCTGCCTGCCAAGCAAAGTGAATCTTTCTAGACTGCGGAGAGAAAAATTTGTCTGCATGTGTTGATCAATTAGTCTTTTAAGAAATCTGACTAGTGGTGAAAAAGAGATGGCAGGATATGGCCCTGATGTGGAGAGAACCTGCCAGGCAAGGGAAAGGCACTGTATGTTTCCTGTACAGACCTCCTTTCAGCTTTCCACACACTGAGTATTCGTCATCAGCTCCTCTGCAAAGGACTTCTTTCCAGTGTAACGCTTTGGCACCGTTGTACCAGACTTTAAAAACAACCTTCAAAAAGGTGATGTCACTTCCTAGTTAAGACATTGTAAGTAAGAAAATGGTAGTTGGTGAGGAGGAAAAACATATATGCAGACACATGATTAGATAAAAAATCGTTTTCTCCAAAATAAAACATTTTTAAAGGCTCCCTGCAAAACTAACAACAATACAAAACTGTTCATTCCAGAAAAAAGAAAGCTAGTTTTCAACAAAAAAAATCAATCTTTAAAAATATTTGAGTGAACAATTTCAAAATCTGTTTTAATTTCTTCATCAAAGACAACAGAGTTCACTCGCCTCTACAGGTAACCCAAAGAAATACTCAGATGGGGACTCTCTAGTTTTAAGCAGGTGTTGCAAACTGTCCTGAACGCTGGTAGCCATCATAAAAGTATTTTTCTAGTGAAGCAAATTTAGTCCAGCTCCAGATTTTTTACTCAGAAGGTGAAGTTTATGATACAGCCGTTTCATAAGTAAGTCAGCTTGAGAGCTTAAAGCTGGTTTTAAAGATTAAAGTTGAGTTTACATACAGAATACAGTACCATTTCCAGCTTCCGGAACATGTATGTTCTTACAAGTCCTGCCATGCTTGCATAGGCTAATGATATTCTCTCCCCCTAAAAAGACTTGGATGTCCTTCCTGCCAGAAGAGCTTGTGTGCTGCAAATCTTGTCTACTTCTTCCAGATAAATGGACATGCACCTAAACTGTCTCAAATTTGCAGGTACAGTGCTAGTTAGAGTGCAGAGCTCTGGTAACTGCTCCGACAAGTAAAACTCAAATACACTTATTCACACAAATGATCATTTCTGTCCATCATTACAGTTTATCTATTTCATTTTTAATCACAGAAACTGATATCCTAGATCATTTGGCATTTAGGAAGTGTCAGGTTTTTGCTTGTATTTGATTTTTTGCATTTGCAGAATATAATTCCCTAGTCAAAAGGGACTCACTTGGAATCCAGGTAAGAGCAGCCTTCCAGGTGGATTTGTTCACAGTGCTGCAAGGTGTCAGATTAAACATGAAAGCATAGGCTGGAGAATCTACAGGAAAAAATTATTTCATATTGGCAGTGTGAATACGCTTCTCCATAAAACTAATAAAAATATACATACATACACACTCACAATAAACACATGCACATTTTAAAATGTATTTAATATAAAATATATACTATAAATTTGTCTAATATGGATATTAAATATGTATTTAAAATTATATTTTTAATTATTTATGTGCTTCAAAGGCAAAAATAATATAATATTTCTTTAAGTAGCAAGAAAAGTCAATTATTTGGTTGATGATATTTTGCACACAAAACTCAGAAGCAAATACCTTTATTTCTCTTTTGAAGTTTCACAAACTTTTTATTAGCACTAACCCAGCATGGTCCTCTGCTGAAAATATTCCTACTTAAGCTAACCATGGAATGTACATAAACTTGCTGACAACAGCTAAAAATATTTTTAATATACCAGCACATTCTCCAGGATAATGTAAATGAGCCTTTGAGTAGATTTGCATTGTGAGTGACCACCTAGCACTGTACAATGCACAGTGTCAGATGCAGTGCAATAGAGCATCATACAACCTGTATCTAGTCAAATTTAGAGCCCACTAGCTGATATTTTAATTTTAAATAAATCATTCAGTGGCAGCCTTTGGAAAGATTTCCAGTCACTATTTTTATTTTTATTTTAGGAAAGGTCTGTTCAATTCATCTTGCTTCTGCCCTCCCTAGTGTGCTCAGGTTGAAGAAATTTTTTTACAATGAGGTCAGTTAAACACTGGAACAGGTTGCCCAGAGAGGTGGTAGAAGCCCCATTCCTGGAAATATTCAAAGTCAGGTTGGACTGGGCTCTGAGCAACCTGATCTAGTTGAAGATGTCCTTGCTCACTGTGGGGGGTTGGACTTGATAACCATTAAAAGTCCCTTCCAACCCAAACCATTCTATGGTTCTGTGAAGTGTCCCCCAGGGAGGGGAAGAGGAGCTTCCTGCTCTAACCCAGCCAGCAAAGGGGAAGGCAGGGTGATTGGCAGGGAAGGGTTCTGTCTTGTGTTTGGGGGATTAAAGCAAGGGGCGTGCAAAGGGAAACTGTCTGGCTGTTGGTAATCAGCAGCCAGCTTCTCATCTCGGATACAACTACACACAGGAAATTACAACAGGAAAAAGGGCAAACAAAACTCACCGTGGTCTCAAAGGTCTGGTTTGCAAGCTTAAGTACCACCACTATTCCCCTTGTTACATTTTAACATGAGTATTAACGTAAAGCAAAGTACCCAGAATAAACATCCCCTCCTGTGCCTCAGTTTATATAGCTATTTTACAGGTAATATAGACTAGTAACGCACACAGATTTTCTGAAGCCCACCTTCTGGCCACTGAGTCCGCATGGGCACACTGAGCCTGTTGAATACGGACATCACGGAGGTGCCAAGTTGTTGCAAAATCAACCAAAAAACTCAGCAAACTACATAGATCCAGCGGCCCATGACACAGACAAGGCAAGAAAGGACACGCTATGCTGTTCCAGAGCCCAACTGATCCTCCAGCCTGGAAGAGTACCACATTCCCTTCTTTTTCCATAGACTTACAGTTTTTCATTGTAATATATTGGTTAAATCAATGGGGATAATTTATACAATACAGTACTCGCAAAACAAGTTTGAACCCCTTATATATTATTTTTTCCTGAATTGCAACATGCCTGCTTTACTAGGGAGTAAACTTCTCTCTTCGTGCAATCAGCACTGTGGTAGTATTTACAACTACACAGTATAATTCTTACAATAGGATAATTGATAACAAAAATATACTCCAGTTGAACATCTTTTTATTTTTCTGCATTCATCAAAGAAAGACATTTGAAAGAAGGCTCACATTTCATCAGACTACAGTAATTATTAGGCAAATGCCAGTAAAAAAAAGAATAAGCTATTTTTTACTTACCACAAAAAGTATATGATATTTCTAGATCTGACGATGTGCAAAGAAATTCACTGACTCCAGGGGTGAATAACATGAAAAAAAGAAGTCCAAACATAGTTAGTTATTTAGCTCAGTATTCGATGCAATAAAACTTTGTTTGGGGGAAAGAGGAACAAAAATTCAGCACAGTCATCTTCAGTCACGTGTCTTTGGGGAATATTCGGTTGTCAAATTCTCTGCAATCTTAATTAATCCTACTGCAGCACAATCAGTTATCATCATCATAAATTTTGTGAAGAAAAATAATTTCTGCTTTTGTTGTTATATTTTCCCCCGACAATGCAGCTCAAGGCATGAGTGAAAAATGAAAGAGAAAACTGTGTGAATAGGGAAGTGAGAAGAAGTAAAATCATGATTACCAGAAGCATGTAAAGGGCAAGTTTAGTTGACTCATCAGGCGCAACATTTTTTAAGGCACAATTTCAAACACTCACAGAGTTTCCTGAGCATAATAAAGAAGAGAAAAATAGAAAAATACATAAATTATGAAAACCAAGTACATTCTTTTATTGATATGGTAGTCCATAACTCTCACATGTTTTCAGAATGAACTTCTTACAAAGCTCACCGTGCTTTCAGAACATGCCAGCACTCCAGAGGAGTGCAATTAGATTATGTATTTCCAAATGAAGGTAAGGTTGGGAGCTGAATGCAACTGTCTGTCTGACATGTTACT
Source organism: Antrostomus carolinensis (assembly GCF_000700745.2). Lineage (NCBI taxonomy): Eukaryota > Metazoa > Chordata > Aves > Caprimulgiformes > Caprimulgidae > Antrostomus > Antrostomus carolinensis. Next base: position 10,605 of record NW_010288341.1, on the reverse strand, counting down.
GCGCAGAACCACTGATGTCCTGTGTTATCCCTTGTTAAAGAAGCCCTGTTTTAATCTGGCTTGTTGAAAACAGTTCAGGTTGCACATTTTGATACTCAAGTTTGAAAAACTAAACCAAAAACTCTTAAAGCACTTCTGGTATTGGATACCCATCCTTATTTCTAGCTGTTAGTGCAATGCACAAAGAACAACATATTTTTCCTGTATCTGCTATATTGGTTCTGTGGACTAAACTGAGTGAGCTTTTACTGCACAAATCCGGCAATATTGCTAGTCTCAGCTACAGAAACAGATTTTTAAAAGGTCTAATACCTCACACAAGGGAGCACAACCACCATCTAACTGACAGGATGTGCAATTAATTTTTTAAGTATGATAAAATATGGAAGAATTATTTACATGTCTTCATAAAATTATTTTCTTGAGTTACCCTCTTGATTTGTATGTGTGTCTTCAGCCTCCTCTTAGATCAGAAATTGTATTTCTTATGAAAACCAAGCAGTATACACAATAGACAGGTACTTGGTTTTGGGCCAAGCAGGAGACTCAACAAAAATTACTTATAACAAATATAACTTAATCCATTGTTCTGACTCCCCACTCACCATCACAGTGTCTAAAAACTTTTCTTCTTACAAATTCTATTCACACCAGGGTAATATTTTACATATTTTAAAGGTGTAGCAAAATTTTAAGAAATTGTTTTTCAGAAGTCCAAACAGGTAACACAAATGATAATTTAGGAACAGCTATATGCACAAAATCTTGACTGATTGTGCCCAGAAGAGAAGGGAGTGAGAACTCTATTAAAACTACCTAAAAGTACCAAATAATGATTTAATGCTGTAATAATTCACAAAATCAGATCAAAATTTGAAAAATTAATATGGCTATAGAATTCTCTTCAGTATTTCCAAATCTTTCTACAGACCACAAGAAGAGTTCCATTGGCCTGACAGAGCTCAAGACTGAAAGAATCTTCTAACATTTGGCTTTTAACTAGGAATTCAAAGTTATACAACTTTGCTGACAGATCTCCAGAGTACATATATTGTACACACATCGTACACAGATTTTTACTGTTGTTTAATAGGACACTATAAAACATACAAACCCTTTGTGATCATAGTGATAATACAGTTCTGTTTCAAAATGGACAAATTTTGCTTTAAAAAATAGCAAAATATGTAGTGACATTGAAATAAATCAGTAAGGCTGTAATAGTTGGAAAAATAAAAGGAATAACGAGACAGTCACTAAGGAGTAATGGAGGAGCAGCTGCTAAAGAAGAGCTACCTTGTACCTGTACTGTCACCATGTCACAAAAAGGTTCCTTTCAACCAAGAGCCATGGCCACTGATGTGGAGCGAGTCTAATCAGTGAGAAGCCAAGCCAGGCTCTCTGCCGAGTGTTCTGTCAGTCCAATAGATTTAGCAAAAGTCACAGGTCAATTTGAAGTAGGCGCGTGAGATGGCACTGACTGTACCTTACTGGCATATCTGATGACCCAGCAGAAAGTGGGACCCTCAGCAGCCGGACTCGTACTTTGCTGCACAGCACATTGGGTGACTGATGGACAGACCAGAAAGAGCACTGCAGATTTACAAGATTTTATATAAAAGCTCCTTTAACATAAATGAAGACAAGCTCTCTGCTGAACTCCATGCCTTTCTAGACCTGGTTCAAGAATAGGTGGGTTTCTTTCAGATACTTGTTGCAGTGAATGATATAGATGAGGAATGAGTCCCCCCTGGTGGTTTGGACAGACAGACACATGGGGGAACCTCTGTATCCTCTCCTGTTCATTATTGCACTTTTATTGCACAAGGCAAGACTATTCCAGTGCTTTAAAAAATCAGCATAACCAGGCTCCATTTTAAAAGGACCTGGGAAAATAGGAACAATAAGTGCTACTGGTATCAGGGCTAAAATATCACTTATGACCATGATTATAAAGTCTACAACCTTGACCACTGTGTCTGGTCAAATTGTCCTTTAATCAAAATAACAGTCATTTTAAAATCTTTTCAGCAAACTCAGTTTTAGATGCTTGTGGCTTTTGACGCCCGTATTGATGTCATTCATAGAACTGATCTCTTGTGATGTTCACTGAAGCCCCAAGCTACAGCACTATGGGTGTGAGGAGTCTGCTCTGTCCCTTTCTAGTCAGTATGAAGGGCACTGGAGAGGAAGGATATAAATTTCTGTATAACTTATTTTACTAAATACTTTTCTTTACTATATTCTTTTCTCTATATACTCTGATCCAGAAGGAAGGTGAAAAGGAAAGGAAGGGAGGTGGAAAGAACTACACAATAATGTTACTTCACTAGAGTTTTGTGACAATTTACTTCATTTACTTTAAGATCCTTTGCAACTACATTTAGTAGGAAACCAACTCCCATATCCAGTTAACAGTACATAAAATAAATCCAGTCTAAAGAATTTAGGACGTCATATCTATGACTTGTCATTTTGTCTACATCTGAGATGCTGAGAGTAGTTGAACTCCAAGCCTCCTCACTGATTTGTCATTAAAATCCTTAAAACTAATTTATGGTATTTTCACCTTTCCCAAGACATCCAAAAAGTGCTGAACTTACTTGTGATTGCTTTTCAAAGTAATCACTTTGTATTTGGATTGTTGGCTGCAGACATGTACTTTGACCAGATAAGCACTTAAAGTCACTGAAATCCCCCTCAGGAAAGAATTATAATGTACATTATCATAATATCTCATCACAGACAAATAAATAACAGTATACAAGTACAGCAGAAGAAAGTACTCTAATTTCAATGTGTTAGTCAGACAGAATTAAAAATTATGTCCTAGTTCTTGGTAAGTACCAAAACCTCATGTTAATGGAAAACTCTTTTAAAATGTTAAACACATTTATTCAATAAAAAAAGAGGCAATAATAATTTAACTTTCCTTACAGGACCATTTGTGATTGTTTTTGAAGTAGATCTTTTTGCAGCTGGAAGCAGACAAGCAGACATGTTTATTACTTCTGATGCTGGATTTAGGGTTGCTGCTGAAGACACTCCAGTATAAAGGGGCCGTATATAAGGCATAAGGTGAACAAAAACACACTAGGCAATCAACATAAGAAGTAGAAAACTGCAGCAATTCATGCGTAAATCTCTCTTCTCAAATCCTCTCACCCTATCTTTGACAATGTTTGTAGCGGAAGTAGAAAGTCAAGCCCAGGGATACTAGAAAGAGGGAGAGGATTCAGCTCCTCTCCATGCAGCTGATAAAGTGCTTGAGGGTGTCAGGGGAGTCCGACCCAAGAGCAGTACACCAGCACATATCAAGCCGTGAGTTGGTAGCATTTGAGTAAGAAAGCAAATAGTTGTGGAAAGAAAGAAAAAGTGATGTGCCATATTCTGAATATATTTTTTTAATGCATGCACTTTGGCTTAGTAGTTTGATTTGAACATAACACATTAAACCACTGGAGGCTATTAAAGTGAAGCAAATACACACCAGGTGGTATTCTGTGGAAACAATTATGTTGGAAATAACTCTCTGTCTGTTGCCAGCAGGCTTGTGGTTTATTCTTTCCAAGCCAAGTTTAGGATTAAAGCTTATAGTTATACTCTCAAGTATACAATAACCATTAAAGCTGTCAAGAAGAAGAGAAGGTAGAGGGTGAAGTGAGACGAAAGGGCTGTGTCCTACCTGAGGCTGACAGAAAGTACACCACAGCAACACTGCCCACCCTGGTATTCCAGAAATGGAGACAGCTGGACATATTTTGCAGCCATTTGCTCTTGTTCTCTATTCTTCCCTGCTTAAAATAGCTGCTCGCTGAGGTCTGTATAGCTGTGGGATAATCTTATTATAGTGGATCCAACTCCTAGCTAGCACACATGTCCCGTTTGTCAGGGGGGCTGCAGCAGGCTATGGTGTGCGTGGGGGCATGAAGAAATTCATGGTATGACCACAGAACTCCAGGGGAGCTGCAGCAGGCTATGCTGTACATGGGGGCATGAAGAAATTCATGGTATGACCACAGAACTCCAGGGCAAACAAATTACAGCAGCTTACCAACTTTCCACCTATTAAGTTATACTGAGCAATTGTAATAATTGACATGTGTGCTCTCAATTTTTACAGCACAAACAGAATTTCATGAAGTTTACATCACCTAAATTAGGCTCTCAGAGTATCATGCAAAAATCTACATAGCTTTTCTTCATCTTTGCCAACACGATGACTTTGGTTTGTAATAAAGCAAGCTCCAGTGAAATTACTTCCTTTTTGGTTCTAGAGAGTGTGGTTAAAAGTGTGAAGTACCTCAGAGCTTTAAAGATTTCTCTTTGAAGTACCAAATGGGGATAATTTTCTCATTAGAATTCTTTACATTTTTAACAAAAGGCTAAGGGTTGTAGAATAATTTAATTTAAAAAAAAACTAACAAAAATGACTGTATTTTCTAATTAAGAACAGATAGGAAATAATGAATAATATTGTGGACAAAGCCAAAAAGTTGAGAAAAAGGGAGGACACCAGCATGAAAATAGCATGTAGTCAAAGACTAAAAAGAAAAATTTGCAAAACAAGCAAGTCATCTATGACCTTTTGTGGAAGATTTTAAGGATGGAAGGGGATATGTTCCTGCTCTTCACACCAGATTGAATGAAACTGGTACCAGAGCAAGATGCAAGACCCAGCTGCTCGGGAAAAGCGACTGGATGGTACTGGAAAGGCTGCAGGAGCTGGCAGTCTTCGGACAAAGTGTAGCCTTGCAAATAAGACAGCTTATAAATCATGTATTTTAGAAGACAGGGCTTCTACACCAGTGTTTCCTTCAGAATCTCCACATGTATGAGCACATTTTCTAGGTCTTACAAATTGTTTCTTCCATGTTGTATGCAAGTTACACTCAGTGAAACATCAGCAACTTCCAGCAATGAAAATGTTAGCAAGTAGCAACACTTCTGCAATTAGAACTGTTTTTCACCAAGTATATAAAACTGAAGAAAAATAAACTAGAAGAAAATAGTAGTTCACAAAATTAACAGGATTGTGAAAGGTGTGGAGCTAACGTAACCAGGCTTTCGGAAATACTTGATAGCGATGTTTATTGAAACATTCAAACTACAGTATTCTCTTGCAGGATTTGTCAGTAGCAAGAGGGCCTGTTTTAGTTTATGCACATTTCCTAGCTTAGGACACCAAGAATTTCAGACGTTTCCACTTGGAAATGTGCCGAGTGCACTATTAAATACCTGTATTAAGACAGACTGTTCAGAACCCAAAGTAAAACAGAAAATGCATCTACAAGTCTTTTAGGATTACATTTCCATTCCTTTGTTTTGTTTCTAACGTGAAGAATAAACTACATTAATTTGAGTATTAGCCTCTACTGCTCTCAACAAGCTCCAGGGATCTAAACCTGTCACATATGTGCAAGTATACTTGAATATTGTGTTCAGTTTTGGGCTCCTCACTACAAAAAAAGATATTGAGGTGTCCAAAGAAGGGCAACGAAGGTGGTGAAGGGCCTGGAGCACAAGTCTTATGAGGAGTAGCTGAGGGAACTGGGGTTGTTTAGCCTGGAGAAAAGGAGGCTGAGCGGAGACCTTATTGCTCTCTACAGCTACCTGAAAGGAGGGTGTAGTGAGGTGGGTGTCAGTCTCTTCTCCCACGTAACAAGCAATAGGACAAGAGGAAACATCAAGTTGTGCCAGGGGAGGTTTAGATTGGATATTAGGAAATCTCTTCTGTACCAAAAGGGTTGTCAAGCACTGGAACAGGCTGCCCATGGAAGTGGTAGAGTTATCGTCCCTGGAGGTATTTAAGAGATGTGCAGATGTGGCACTTAGGGACATGGTTTAGAGGTGGACTTGAGAGTGTTGGTTCACAGTTGGACTCGATGATCTTAAAGGTCTTTTCCAACCTAAATGATTCTATGATGCCAAGTACACACTGTAAGCAAAAACTGCAAAAAAGCCAAATCTGAGAATCTTGGGATCATACACAAGGACAGGCAGGGGTACAAACACTAACAGGGATGGGGCCCAAGCCATATTTATTTGGTAACCATAACAAGTATTATGACTTTAAGATTTACAACTTGGTTGTTTCCCAAACTGAGTTTGCCAAGTTAGCAGCAAACAAGATTGAAGTGCGTAGAATATTGTGCATCTCTAGTAAGTTAGGTCTTGCCTTTCTTTAATATGAAAGTACTATTAAAAGAAAGCTATGAATTATAATTATTTTCAAGTTGCACTTTGGAAGTATAAAATACTTTTCTGAGACTACATTGTGAACAGAATAATCATCTATCTTCTAGTAGAAATGTGGATTTAGAAATTATTTTTATTGAATTTTTTTTTTTTTTTAAATAATCTGTATGTCAGAAAGCCACCTACGAGCTTAACTTGCATTTCACTGCCAGAAGAGACAGAAGAAACAATGTTTACCTTCCATACTTTTTTGAGAAACTTAACCACTGGGATGGAAATCTCTTACTATCACTGCTTAAATCTGAATTGGCCAAATCTCAAATTTAACAATGAAAACTTCCTGCAGTCAGAAGCAAAAGCTGAGGATTTTGATATTGCTCAAGGGGTACATAAATATAATTTTAGGACCTTTCCTTTACCTTCTCTTGTAAACTCTTATTTCCTGTTCTCCCTATATTTGGCATTCAAAGATTAAGTTAACTTCATCTGCAAGCACAAAAAGAAGAGCAAATGCATCAGGTGTGGAAAGAATTAAAATATTCTTTTTAATTAGGTGTAAAACATCGTTTCAATAAGGACAAGTAGTACAACCAGGTGATCAGAATTGTTTGTTACTGGTCTTACATCTTCAACATCATTTATGGAATTTTTTTTTAATATGTATTATTGTTACCTATGAAGTGATACTGGCTTAATGGGGTTAGATCAGGCTTTTAAATTTATAGCCAACACAAAAGAACTGCCTCAAAAATATCTGGATGTGATGATTTGCTTTTTAATTACTCAGCAGGTACACTGAGAGCAGTTCAACAACCAGAAAAACAACACTTAAAAACACTGACATCTTAATATGATCCTATGACAGGAAACTGAAATAACAGTCTTGGAACACATTTAGCATTTAGACTTTTCAATACATTTTTTTCAGCTAGAATTTAGGAAACATCTGTAAAGGTAGCTGTAATTATTTTTTATTTGCAGTAACAGGATAACTTAATTAGTAGCAAGCATCAGATTTACTTATTACAAAGGGCACTGCTAATGCAAAAGGATTAATTTGAATTTTGCTCTTTTTTTTTTTTTTAATTCTGTAATTTTGAAAACCTCAAAATATTTAGGCCCTTCATGATTTGAAAACAAGTTATCTGTCAGTTTACATGACAAATCTCTCCTTGGGCTAAAAACATTTAAGTCCAGTTTCTGCATACTTGGAGTGCAGAACTAACCAGGCTAGTCACACAAAAAGATCTCATCCTCTTTTTACTTGAGATAAGGGCGGCTTTCATTGCAGTGCTAAAAATCAAGAGGTAAGTTTTTTAAAGGCACAAGATCTGAACAGTACTCTACAGGAGATCCCTTTTGCTTCCCCACCTTACATAAACACTGACAGAGTCCACTTTAGCCACTAGCTGCTAGTATTTTCATTAAGTTGGTTCAAATAGAGCACGTTTTCAATGGGATATTCACAGAGCAAATCTTCTGCTAAGGTGCTTCCCCCCACCAAGCACAAAGAGAGGCTTCTTGTTCTCCACCCCTGGGGACAGGGTTGCTCAGAGTGGGACTCCAGCTTAAGAGACCATTTAGTAGCTGTGAGTAACCAGGGATTACTGGGACACAGCCACTTCCCCATCCTCTCCAGAGGCCTGCAGGCCTCTAGAAGGAGGCTGTAGCAGGAACTACCAGCAATACCCGTCTGCTTTCTGAAGACTCCTCCTGGCTACCGATGCTCTCACAAAGGGAAGTCAAAGCCATCCCCACTCCCTCTATCCCATCAGCAGTGCTGACGTAAAAGCACCACCTTTTTGGATTAAGTACCATTAATCTTTAAGGCTTAAAAGCTTAACTATGTACTTGACAGGTAATGGGTATTGATGATTTTTCTTTATATGAATGGTTCCTTTTGAAATGGAGATGGGGAGATTGCTGCACAGCCCATGCATTTTACAGTTCTTCTGGATAGTTAACAATAAAAACCAGGCCAAGAACAAACAAGCACAAAACACATCTAAGCATTTTTTTTTTTACTATGTTTTATGTCATTAACTCTGAAGAAACCGCTGCATTGTTTACAAGTTTTTAAAAAATGGGGTTTTTTTATACATTCCAAAATGCATTTGGGGAACTCTAGTTATCTGATACTTAAAGTGTAATAGAACTTTACATTCTTTCACATATATAGCACTGCAACACAAACAATGACAGTGACATTCATTATCTTCAAATTATTTCCTTTCACCAGCTTCCTTCTCCTCCTCTAAGTTAAAATAAAAGGATTTGTCATAGCCCATGAGATGGTTAAAATCCTGAGGGTTCGGGAAAAGCGTCGGATTAACAAGCATTGACTTCGTTTTAGCATAAAATGTTGTGAACATCTTGGTGATGTCTGGAATCTTTACATCTTTCTGATGGAAAACAGTTGCTTTTTCTGCCAAGATCGCATTGTATGTAATGGCTGTATACGTGTCCATTTCATCTTTATAATAGAGTCGAATCACATAGCCTTTTGTAAGGACATGCAAAGTAACCGGTGTTACAAATGTAAAAAAACCGATCAACCCATAAAAGGCAGCTTGTATCAACAGGCTTTCAAATCCAACACCAGTTTTGAGCATGATGTAGGGCATCATGAACAGGTTGAATATGCTGGTGGAGTAAGAGAAAAACCTCACACCTACATAAAGCAAAAGAAAAAGAACATGAATGTTAACATTTATGAGTAAAAGTTTATCTGTAATCACATAAGTTCTGCTACTATATGTCAATGGCATTACTCATGTTGGGTTTATCAAAGCTGTCAGATGGCTCTGTTTCTATGATGAAGCCAGCTACTAGCTGTTATACACACCTATGAAGTTTTCACCTCACAGACAGGAAACTGAGTTCCAAAGAAATCTGAGTCCAGTAACAGACACACAAAATGGTAATCACTACAGATATGACTGGGAATTTCTTTCTCCATCAACAACTAATGTTGACATTCAGTGTGCATTACAAAGAAGCTTGCTTGGTCCCTCACCATGCATAACTTGAAAACCCTAGGTTATTCAGTATTAACAAGTACTCCACAGCCATCTTGCGTGCAGCTTGAAAGACAGTAGTCAGTGCTGTTGATCACTCACAGTCCTTAAGCGACCATGAGAACCGGTAGTCTAAGATGCTGTCATAATTAAGAATGTTAAGACATACTTCCTCCTTCTTTAAGACACATCTCAAAAATGCGTATCAGAAAACATCCAACTGATTACTTTTCACTAGGACTTTGTAACATTAACTGGTCAATGAAAGATCAACAAAGTCTTATTACAGATACTGCATTTCATCATAGTATCTGTCTACTTTAGAAACATTTCAGTACCATTGGAAAGCATAAAGAATGCAAGTAGCAGTTACTATTACTACTACAAAAAAGCTATTCTTTGTTGGCTGTTGGGTTAGGTAATGCACTCCAAAGGCTGCAAGAGAACCAGAAGAAGGCTGAGGGATTACCAAGATGCACAGTACCTAGAGAACTCCCTGCAGACCTAAGTGTAGAAGCAGAAACCAAGCACCACCACCACATTTTTTTGCTGTATAGAGGATCTAGGTTTTAGCAGAGTTGGAAAGAAGAACATTCACTTTTATAATGTTGCATTTTAAAGTTACCAAACACTGTTAAATTAAAAAAAAAAAGCAATACAAATCACTTCAACTCACATACCTAACACTGCCTTTGCCAAATTTCCTTTATAAACTAATCTTCCGTGTTCTGGGTGTTCATGAGGGGCGGATGTGCAGAGGCTGCAGGTTTTAGCAGAGTTGGAAAGAAGAACATTCACTTTTATAATGTTGCATTTTAAAGTTACCAAACACTGTTAAATTAAAAAAAAAAAGCAATACAAATCACTTCAACTCACATACCTAACACTGCCTTTGCCAAATTTCCTTTATAAACTAATCTTCCGTGTTCTGGGTGTTCATGAGGGGCGGATGTGCAGAGGCTGCGACCAGCCACTCCTTGAAAAGATGTAACCTGAAAGATAAAAGCAGTGCATGGCAAAGCAACATCAGTACCAACCTACATTTTATATATACACGCACACAGAGGAAGTTTCTCCTTGTCCTGAACCAATTCCCAGTATCTTAAATTAAAGTCAGGTTATGCTACAAAGCACACCACAAACAAAGTTCAACCAACGTGCCGCTGGATTGTTCTATTTAGATATCCCAAGTCAGCATTAAATATCTGCAAACCCATTGACCGATACCAAGTCTGGAATCCTTGCTTTGCAGGGAGACGCTCACAGCCCCCGCGCTTGGCAGGTCTCCGTTCGGCCCCAGGTACGCCCGGGGGGAACCTCAGTTCCCTCCTCAGATTTGCATTTATGGCAAGGAAAAGGACCGCCGCACTCCCCCCGGCCAGCTCCTCCC
>NW_010288340.1:0-420 GCF_000700745.2 Antrostomus carolinensis | reverse complement strand
GAGCTCTGCCAGTCAGCCAGTTCTCAATCCCATCTGGCTGCTTGGCAGGAGGCAGAGTCCTGTGACCTGATTGGTTGCCCATAGACTCATCCTGCATCCCCACCACTGACCTGAGAAACCTCTGTCATGGCCATTCAGTCCTGTCTTTTATTGCAGAATTAAAGTTCTGTGTTGTGATGTCCAGAGCTCGTTAATGAGAGGGCAGGAGATATGAAAAGCAGGATTCATCTTGGCTGCCTTCTGGTGCTGGTTGGCTGGACTGCCCATGGGCAGCCAGTGAGGGACATGGACACTTGAGGCACCAGTTACTGCCCCATAAAGCAGCATCTAAACCATCTAATAAATTATACTTTTAATCCTGTCTGTTTTAAATGATTACCTGTCCTGGAGTTGAACTGGGCCAGAGCTGGTTCTGTTCAG
>NW_010288339.1:0-4972 GCF_000700745.2 Antrostomus carolinensis | reverse complement strand
CCCAACATTCTGTGATTCTGTGTGATTCATTGGGATTTAGTTACAATGTTTTCTTGGGAATTCCTGCAGCATTTATTCTAGGCAAAAAAAGTTTTCTTCCTGTCACACACACAAAGAAACTGCTGAGAGATTCATTCATATAAGCTTATTGCAGCTGTCTCCATATTATTGACCCTGTAGTTGTTCTGCAAGGTGATTGCAAACTCTACTAACTCATTGTTGCATGTTAGTCACAAAAATGAAAGGGGAGGTGAACCTGTATATGGATTCTGGCCCGCTTTTTGTGTCTCTGAACATCAAGAGAAATTCAAGCACCACCAACCCAAACCTTGAGTCCTATACAGTGGAATAACTATAAAGAAATGCAGTTCACAGCATCATCGTTAATTCTTCTGCCTATAGGAAAGCTGTTGTATTATAAAACTAACATATTTGAAATGCTGCTATTTGTAATGCCAGTAATACTAAAAATGTAATACAGGACTATAATTCTACTACAATAGCAAGTAGATCATGTTTCAAAGAGGAAGGCATTTTAACAAAAGCATGTATGGATGATGACAAATAGAAGCATAGAAAATACATTTTGGCTGTAAGAGTACTTCTTCTGCAAAGTATTAGTGTTCTGTGTGCATTAACAGTAAGCAAACAATGGGGATGTGTGATGTCTTTGCTTGAGCCATCAATGAAAATATTGAAGGATACTGATGTCTGCATGAAAACAGATCTATTGGTAGTACTTAAGAATTTCTTAAAGGATCATTTATTGTTTTAACTTATGTTTCTTTTCTACAACAAAATTTGCCTAGTTAATACTATTAAACACATTGCATAGGACTAAATCACAGTTAAAAGTGTTAAGCAAATGCAAGAATGAAGCATCAGCCATGCCTAATCCTGAAACATAAGCAAGTACAAACACATGAACTTTCCATAATATTGAGTATTATGTTAAAAGTTATTATAGAGGAATCAGAAAGCTCTACTTACTGTAAATTGAGCACATTTACATTAAAATTCTATATAAAAAAAATAGTTAGTAGAGACCCCAAACCTCATCCATCCTTCCACCTACGTTAAGAATCCAGAGATTTGTGTAACCTGGTCCTAAAGACATCCAGTAACGGAAATGCTACAGCTTCTCCAGGTAATCTCTCCTAGTGTTTCTCTGTCCTCAGTGATAACTAGGACCGAATTAAGTCAGAAGATATTTCTGGGCACCCACACACAACATGAAATATTCTTAAAGCAAAAAGGACTTTATATGATAATATGTTTTAACAAATGTAAATGTTTCAAATTTCTAGCTTTCCTCATCATGAAATGCAGTCTTTGAAGAACTCTTTGCCATAGGACCTAATTAGCACTCAGAAAGTTGAAATGTTTAAATGCATGATTATTTGTATTATTCACATTTCTGTTCCTCCAGTAGTCTTCATGAAATAAATTTTACTGTCATCACCAGCTGTCATGAAATAGAATTTCCTGAACATGTTTCTGGGTTCACAGAGTTAAACCATTCCTTTAATTCATATAAAATAAACCATCCTATTTGATATAACTCATTATTTAAATATCATTAGATTGAATGAGAAGGAGGAAATAATTTCAAGGCATAATTGAGATAGATTATTAGAGTCATGAAGTGCTGTTGATGATACATTAAAGAAAGGTAATGAAAGGAACTGGTGAAGTACTAGATATGAATGTGCAAATTCTATATACAGTAAACTAATTTTGCATTATAATAAATTTTGTCATTGCAAATGAAAAGTACCATCTGGCTCAATTATGTTATACATATACCATAAACCTATATATTATATACATCTGCCTATTACCTGAGTAGATCAGATAGTGAATAAGAGTATATTAGGAGGGAAACCTGGCCAGAACAGCTATGAGAGGGGTTGTCTTCACTCTAGTCACAGCTGTAAGGCTATTTCTGAAATAGCAACCAGGACTGATTCAGGAGAGCACTGAACAAGTTGACAGCTTGCCCTGGATCAGCCTTCAAGCAACTGCTGTGACTCTGAGACCCTGCTACATGTGATAATCAAATAGCATGCACAGAAGGGGAAGACAGTGAATCACTGCACGATCAAAGGATCAGATTGATGGAGGCAATAGGTGGTGGAGATGTCAACAGCAGAAGTCTTCAAGAACAAGTTAGATAATATGGGTCTGGTACACAAGCGATATCGCAAATCCTGTCTTGTCACAGTGGATGTGCTGGGTTACCCCTCAGGATCCCATACTCCTCTTCTGACCCAGCAGTGTGTTTTTGTGGTGGTGGCATGACAGGCATGAGAGCAGCCTGAATTTTTAGGGTAATGGCCACAGATTATTAATGTCTGCTTTTGCATAAGTGTTTTTCTTCATATTATACTCAAGTGCAAACTGACATTTTTATATTTTAATAACTGGATAAAAGTTTTGGAGTCCTGATGGTTTAGAGCTTGTAGTTACAATATTAGATAGGTGTGGTGGTTTGGGTGGATTGACCCTTTTTGCTTGCAGCTTGCAGCCAAACACAGCCTGCTCTATCACGCTCCCCCTCCCCTCGCCCAGGGAGTAGGTGAGAAAATTGGAAAGGGCAAGGAAACTCATGGGTTGAGACAAAAACTATTTACTAATTAAAATAAAATGATAATGATAACAACAGTGATAACAGAATTATTAAAGTGAGTGATACACAGTGCAATTGCTCACCACCTGCTGACCGATGCCCAGCCCGTGCCAGCCAGCAATCCTGGAGCCAAGACCATCCCAAAAACCAAAAACCCCAGAAAAGCGAGGGCCCAAGCGATCCCCGAGAGACTCTCCCCGACTTCCAGTCAACCCTGGTTCATATACTGACATGACGTGACATGATGTGGAATATTTCATTGGCACATCCAAATGCCAGTTTTGGGTTTTGCTATTCACTACACTTCTCCCTCCCAGTCCTAATGCAGCTGTGAACCAGCCAAACACGACGGTCTTGAGCTCCAGCAGCAACTAATGACATTAGTACTTTTATCAATGTTCTTCACATAACAAGTTCTGAAATGAAAACACAGCTCTTCTAACTACTAAGAAGAAAATTAACTCTATCCTAGCAAAACCAGGACAATAGGTTTCTCAAGGGTGGTGGGAGGATCACAGAGCACATGCTGGTACTGTGCTGATGGTATTTAAAACCACACAGACATAAAACACCTCTCAAAGCTTCCACTTGCCTAGATGAGGTTGTTGTGGCTTACCTGTACATAAAGCCAGTTTAGAGTCAAGTTTTTTGTCCTCTTGGGGTGGTGGAGGTCAATTTCAGTCAGACCAGTTGCTAGAAGACTGAGCAAAGAGAGAAAAGTGCACTGCTGGGCGAGGCACTTCATGACACCCATCACCATCAGTCCTCAAGTCTCTTGGATGTAAGCAGGGATTCCTCATAAAGCATCAGGGGAGCTGGGTTTTAAGCTTCAGGGGCAAGGAAGTGCAGCAGAAGGTGGGGAAGAAGATGAAGGCACACTACTTTCTGAATGTGCACGTGGCCTGGCACAAAACCAAGAGGTGCTGTGGCTAACTGATATTGTAAGCTGCTAGTGTTAGTTGCAGGGAGAACTGAGTAAAACCATCACTGAAGGTGAGTGAATTTGGGATACTCTGTATACATGTTCAATATCTGTTGTTGATAGCCCATCTAACTACAAAAATAATCTAATATACGAAAATATTCTAATGTATAAAAAAGAGTATTAGAGATGTTTGACAGGGCTGGCGACTGATGGAATCCTAACTTTTAAGATGAACAAATGATGCAGCTTTTACAACGATATTAAACAGGATTTTGCATTGAATCCACTTTTTTTCTAGAAGAGACTGTCTGACATGAATTATACCAAGCGAAATCTGAAGTTCACCTTCACAGATAGAATGGATTTTTCTCCTTTTGCTGCTGATGCTATTTAGAGGTCACTTTCTGAGACTAGGTTATCAGAGCCACAGTAGAGAAGAACACAGAAAACACAGCTTGATATGGCTTTTGTGGAAGGAAATTTCAAGTTCTCCATTTCATTCCACTGAGGTTGAATTAAACCTTTTTCTATCAAACAAAATTGATTTTTTGAACAAAACAACTATTAGCAGCCCTGATATTCTCAAGGATTTCTCTAACTTTTCTACACTTCTAATGCCTGTGAAGGAATACTCTCTCGGGAAAGAAAAATCTGTGCTTATCTCTAAATTTGCTTGCATCTTGCTGTGAAATGGCTGTTACCAAACAGTTCTGGAGACAGCGTAT
Organism: Antrostomus carolinensis; assembly: GCF_000700745.2. Taxonomy (NCBI): domain Eukaryota; kingdom Metazoa; phylum Chordata; class Aves; order Caprimulgiformes; family Caprimulgidae; genus Antrostomus; species Antrostomus carolinensis. The sequence goes on along the minus strand of NW_010288339.1, from coordinate 693 downwards.
CAGACCAAATAGACTCAGGGAAGGTTCTTTCATCCCTTGAAGAGAGAAGTCACACTAGATTGTCACAAACCTTCCCTGGCTTCCCACGGGAGAAGAGTAATGTTGGTATTGAAGCCTGCTCCATAAATGCAAACTTAAGGACTGTGGGCAGATCCCTGCTACATGAAATAAGGATAGCCCAAGACAGCCCAGTCCCTTCGAAGAGGGCAAAATAATACAGAGAGAAGTGGATACAGATCACTATTTCTTTTTCATGTTGTGTTGCACATTTTAAAGGTTTTTTGTTTGTTTGTTTGTTTGGAGGTTCAGGGGGTTTTCGTACATTTTAGAAATCATCCTAGCAGAAGCAGGAAAGTAAGGGCCAAGCTGAGACCGTGTAGGTGAAACAGGACGCCGGGCAGCGCGGCTTGGGAAGTGAACTTCGCCAGGCTCCGCGGCTAACCTCACGGCGAGGGTGTGCCGGGGCCCTGCCGTTTCCCTTCGCCGCCCCCATATTCTCCCGCTGCCGGGGCTGGGGGAGTTGCCGACGCGGTGCTCCGAGGCTGGGAAAAACCTCCAATGACCCTTTCAAGCTCCAACCGTCCATCAGGGCAGAGAGGAAAACAAAAACTAAACCCTTATCCTTCTCAGAAACGGAAGCGTGTCGTTTATTCTTAGCGGCACTGGTCTGGCGGTCCTTTACTCAAACTTTCT
>NW_010288338.1:304-582 GCF_000700745.2 Antrostomus carolinensis | reverse complement strand
TTACCAGGCAAACAGGTTTCCCGAAATCCCAGCCCTCTCCTCCGGAAGCGTGTTCCTCTGACTCAGGGGATGGGGAGAGGGCAGAAGGGCTCCTCGGCAGACAGGGTGGCCCCGGTCTGTGCCGCTGCAGGGGTGCCCATACACCCCAAACCGCCCTGAACACCCCAGAGCCCCACGCTGAGGCTGAGCCGTCGCCTTCCCGCAGCCCCTGGCCATGCCACCCGCCGGCTGCTCGCCCGGCTCAGCCGGAGCAGAGCCTTCCCCGAAACTCCCAGCAG
>NW_010288338.1:0-272 GCF_000700745.2 Antrostomus carolinensis | reverse complement strand
GCCGAGCCGCGCTCTGGGAGCTGGGCAGCTCCAGGGGGAGGTGGGGGACAGGAGCACACGAGGCGCAGGAGCATGTCCCAGTGAACGCTCAAACACGGGGGACACCCCGGGACAGGGAAGGGAACAGCCCCACTCACACACCTGCATGGCCGAGCCTCCAAGGGGGCTGTGCCAGCTTCATGGCCTCTCATGTCCATGGCACACAAGGGACCCAGCAGAGCACGGCCAGGGCCACCCCATGACCTTTGGTGGCTTCCAAAGCCCCTTGGCCT
>NW_010288337.1:0-296 GCF_000700745.2 Antrostomus carolinensis | reverse complement strand
TAATCCCATGGGATTTTCCTGCTGGCAGCAGTTTGGGGAACCTGGCCAAAGTGGGATATTGGGATCCTGCTTTAATCCATGGAGTGGACCTGGCAGAGGTGGGACCCTGGGGTCCTGCTCTAATCCTGTGGGATTTTTCTAATCCCGTGGGATTTTCCTGCTGGCAGCAGGTTGGGGGGACCCCAGACCCCCAATGTGGGGCTGAGCCCCGCTGAGCGGGGGCAGGGAGGTGCCTCAGGGTGGGGGAGGGGGTTGGGAAAGGAGAAAAAATCTGGGAAAAGGGGAATAATCCCGGG
>NW_010288336.1:0-7427 GCF_000700745.2 Antrostomus carolinensis | reverse complement strand
TCTCTGGCTTCTTCCCACCAGCCAGTTAATTCCATTATCTGAAGCAAAATATGTTACACAGGAAAAACAAAGAATGTCCAAGAAATTAAAAGCTCAGTGTGATAAAACAATACACTTCAAATTACCCCTTTTATCAAAGTCTATAGAAATAATATATGAAGTTTCCTCCAATCCAATAAGCTATTCCTTTACAACTAAGCTCTGCTATTGCATGTATGTGATGCTTTCCTTGTTTTGCAAGGTATAGTTTGCATTAGGCTCAAAATTAGACCCTCTTTGTTAAAAACATTTGAAATTAAAACAATAGAAGTAGCAAGAAATGCAGATGTGGAGGAACCTTGTTTTTTAAGTGGCATTGGTAGGCTTTTTGATGTCGGATACCTTTTAGTTAATTGAGTTTAAACACTCTTAAAATTTGCATGGAGAGACCCCAGCCAGTTGGCTGAAGTGCAAATTCTACTATTAGCCCCCCAAAACTGAAACTGTCCAAGAAATGAAATCCTGCTGATTCTGTTTCAAGGGGTTGTGAATGTCAACTGGCAGCTGGGCTGTTGGGGAGTTTCAGTGGTAAAGACTGTAGCAGAATACACCTTGCTCACATACAAAACTCTGACTGTTTCACTTGACAGTCCTAGTTTCTCTCTGCAGCTGAAATAATCTCCTGTAACATGTTCATGAGGAATACCACCCCTCAACAAATATCCTCCTTCCAACATAATATTCTATTTCTCTCTGCAATTGCAACATAATCTAAGACTAGGATGATAATGTGTTACCCCTAGTTGAAACCTTAAGTGCTGTTTCTAACACTAGAGAACTAGATTTTACATCAGAAATAAAAATGCAACTTGTTTACTTATGTTCAAGCTTCTGGTTGCGCATCTTGATGAACTGCATCTATTGTTGCAGACTGACTAATAATTTCCATTAAGGAGCTTTTCCATTCTCTTTTTCATGTGGTCCAAGAATTCTTTTTCTGTAGATATTTGAACCTTTTCTGGCACATTGAAGCCTGCTGAAAATATTGTAATTTTTAGAGGTAAATTCACTACTCTCTTAAAGTAACTTAAAATGGTCTGTAAGTTGCTGATTGAAGCCTGATAGCCTCAGGAGTTTTTCTGTGACGCTCAGATCTTGTTAAAACTAGCCCAGTGGTTCCCCTTCTGAACTTGAGTAAGCCATATTGGTTTTGCTGCTTCCTCCCTGCCTCTCCAGAAGCCACAAAAACAAAACAGTCTTTTGTCATTGGCAAAATAGGTACAGGATCTTAAAGGATGATTTTTTTTTTTTTTAAATGTGTGGTGAAAATAACTTACAAAGAGTTGCGAACTGGTGCTATGTTCTTTGTAGTAAACTTTCCTAAGTGCATCATTAATATACCATATACAAGGTGTTTCAGATTGCTGCCTTTTTTTTTAATTCTCATTTTTTATTTTAGGAGGTTTCAGTGGGACTCTAGCAGCTGTTATGCATCTGTGTTGCATGTACCTTGAGGATATGTGATAATTTTAAAGTGATAGCAGTAGAATCTTTTGTAAGGAAGTTCTCACTTGGTCTGTAAGATAAACTTCTACATACAACAAACTATGTTTGCAGGTAAATTGTGGCTGTACGTACATAACTTGTTACCTTGCTTGTTTTGCTTGCAGAAGACTTGTATGTTGCATTCTGAATATGAAGGCATAGTTAATATATTTTGACATAGCAAGGACAGAGACGATGAAGTGTGAGAACCTGGGTAGAATATTGGGGGATTGAAAGTAGACAGTGACAGGATTGGGCCCTACTTTTCAGGAGAAGGGGAGGCAAAGAGGATCATGCACATGAAATTGTAATATTGAGGGTACGGAGTGATACTGCTGTGCAAATGCGTGATAGGAGCACAGCTATGCACTGGCACACAGCTGGGAATCCATGCTGTTGTTGTCTAAATGTGCTCTGTGCAGCAGCTTCTGCCTTCAGAAACTTGGCTTCTGTACTTGTGGGGGGTGTTTCTTGTTTTTCTGTTTGTTTTTTAATATTGTTTTGATTCTTTTTGACATGCTTTATCACTATTAATTTCATTCGAGATAACTTTCTTGTTTGAAAAAAAACTTTTAACATTTGCAAAATAATACAGTGGCATTCAGCTTTAATGCTAAGATTTTTCCATGGAATGCAGCACAAAGCAAGTTATTGTGTAATAAGTTGTTCATTATGCTTTGTAAAACTAAGAAAGAACTACAGAGGAAGTGTAACAGAGGACAGCAGTTTTATTTGTACAAAAAAGAGCAGAAGTGTAAGAAGAAAGTACATTTTATCTTCAACCTAATTACCAAGATAGAAGAATACAATCTTGATTGAATACATGCTGAGTTAAGTCCTTAGTGTAGAAAACTATGCTTGTTTCTGTGTATTTGTGCAGCTGTGAGTCCATTCAGTTAATTTTCCCATCTTTCTATCAGTAAGTGGAAGCCCATGTGATAGATGAGTTTATGTGCTTGTAAAGGCATCCACTTGATTGTTTTTTGAAATCGGGAAGCCATACTTGTCCCTTGGCCAACTATTTTCCATTTTTTTTGTCTAAGATTTTATACAGCTTTTTTCCAGAGTGAAAGACATACTTCGACAGCCACTCTGTGTATGTGTGTGTGCATGCATGCACATGTGTTATTCTTTAGTGCATGGGAGGGAAGGAAGATAATTTTAATTTGGCCTAGTATTTTGGGCCACTAAGCCTGTCTTCTCTGAGAGATGTTATGAGCTATGAATAGCTAAGCATACCCCATGATGTATATTATTAGATTGTTTCCTCCCTTTTTTTCAGTCAAGAGTGGCATTCAGCAAGCTTGAGATACTGTGAGAAAATAACTTAATTAACTTTTAGACCTACAAAGGAGGAGTTAGGAATGGGTTTGGTGTTTTTCTCTGACTTTAAGTAGGACTGAGACAAGGATGTGGTTAAGCTGTTTAAAGCTCACAAAAAAACCCAACCAAAAAACCCCCAAACCAACAAAAAATACCCCCAAACAAACTACTCTAATTAATGACTTAATTAATGTTTATAAATATGTTAAGGGCAAATGTCATGAGGATGGAGCCAGGCTCTTCTCAGTGATGCCCAATGGTAGGACAAGGGGCAATGGGTGTAAGCTGGAACACAGGAGGTTCTGCTTAAACTTGAGAAGAAACTTCTTTACGATGAGGGTGACAGCACTGGAACAGGCTGCCCAGGGAGGTTGTGGAGTCTCCTCTGGAGACATTCAAGACCCACCTGGATGCCTTCCTGTGTAATCTCATTTAGGTGTTCCTGCTCCGGCAGGGGGATTGGACTAGATGATCTTTCGAGGTCCCTTCCAATCCCTAACATTCTGTGATTCTGTGATACTCCAAAAACCAACCCAAGAAAAAAACAAACAGCCTTAGCCATGGAACTAGGTGTTGTACAGATAAATTTTCTAGTTGGCTTTCAAAGCCTCAAGCAGAGGTTCTTTGAATCTCTCTAGCTCAATAGCAAAGATTCTTGTTCCAGCAATATTAAGTGTTCTGTTAATCTTGTTGGTGGAAACAGAATTTTGACCTCCTTTATAAAACCTGCCCCTAGATCTCAGATTTTCTAGTGCTGCATTGTGTTTGCTTTTTTCCTCACCATTTCCTTCTGCAGTTATATCACAAGATGTTCTTTGTCCTGTTCTCAGTCCAGTCACTCTTTACCATTATTAATGATCCTGGATGATCCTATTGCTTTCTTTTAGCTTCACTCCTGGATTTTTAGAGGAGACTGAAGTCATTCTATTATGATTATACTTCAAAGTATTAAAATGATGATTCAGAAACTAGATATCTAAGCTATTTTCAGTAATTGCAACATAAAAATCTTTACTGTAACATTAGAAGTATTCAAATTAAAGAGTGAGGCAACTGCATCTTAAAATTGAAGACATTTACTTAATGAAGTACCAGGCTTACAAAATCACATAACTTTGCTAGAGAAAGCAACCAGCAAGTCTTCATCAGTTACGTGATGCTGTTTGCTATACATCTTTAGACTTTTAAACCACTCATCTAGCAGGAAATACTCCACAATCTTAACATTTTGTTTTGAATACAAATGGCTATAAAATATGCAAGAATAATAGAAAAGGGAGAATAAAATGAAAAAGGCAAATGAAAGTCAAGTTTATTTAGTAAATAATACATTCTAAAGATAAACATGTTAACAAAAGCCTGACTCGTGCATATATTGTAATGATAGAGAGCTGCTTTCTGCCAGAGTATCAACCATTAGGCACTTCATCATTCTAGTTCGGAAGCCCTTTCAATACTTTCAGAAAGTCTCTGCTGCCTTTGGATAAATCAATAATTCTTTTGCATTGTCATAAACATAAAATAAAACCAGTATTATGATTTTTAGAAAGGCATATACTTTGGAATGTTCTTGGTAGCTTTAATCCTATTTTGTTTGACAGAAGTCTCCAAGGTGATTTAGGGGACAGTTAGATTTACAGTACTTTGAAGAGAGCATATATACTCAGAATAGAGGCAGAAAGACTCAGCCAAACAAATGGCCTAAAAAGGTAGTAATTTACTTATACAGGCCTGTATAAATTTGACTACAAATACAAGATATATGTATCCAGTTTGCAGATAATTTCCTCATCTCCTCCAAACTCTCTGTATAACTGCAAGGTAATGATAGGTAAGATGTAAACTCTAAGCAGCTCTGAGTCTGTTCCACATTAATGGGTTGCTATGAAGGAACCTGGGTTCATTAGATCCGTAGAACCACAGAGGGCACATGAAGGAACAAACTATAAACCATCAAGTGTCTTTTAAGTAAGGAATTGTTTTAGTGACAAATGGTAACACACCCAATACTGTTGTCGGTAAACTCTTCAAATCTGCAAAATGCTTAACCTACAAAAGAAGAGGCAGGGTAAAGCAGTGTGAAGAAGAAAAACAGCTCTATGAAAATTCGTACCTTAACAATTCTCATACCAGTAAAATCAGCAGGGTAATCTTCACTTTTGTGTTTAATTTTATTGTGGGATTATGTTTGTATTTTGTCTTCTGCTGGCTTGCTACATAAAAATAATTTGTTCATTATTAAACTGAGTCCACTGCAAAGATTATGCTCAGTTAATCCAAACCTGTGCTGTTTTTTGGGTTTTTTTTGTTGTTTTTTTTTCACTTTCCCCACCTACTGCTTCCTGCTAAATTGTATTGAAATATATTACAGCAAACATAATTTTAATTGTCCTGTAGAAAACTAAACCTGAAACAGTGAACAAGACATAGACAATGGACAGATTATGTTAATTTTTTTTTGTTTTATTAAAAGGGAGAAATGATTTCCATTGATACTAGATAAGTCCTTGCTGCAATGGCTATTTTTCCTACTGTCCTATTAGAGCACTTCAACCAGCTAATTGGCCTTTACAGTTAAATTAATAAGCATGAGTGTTATAAATCAGAGAGGTCCTTTTCAGCAAAGTGAAGACTATCAGTGCTTAACACCTACAGAAAGATGAGGGGTTAGGAGAGTGTCACTTCATCATGGAAAACATGCACCATGCTGTCACACAAAAAATTATCCATGGATTTCTCTAGAACTGAATTGGTTTAATTCGTGAGCAGAGTTCAGAAATTATCTGAGAGACTTTCATTGGCTGCCAAAATATAAAATTCTTACTAAAAAATCAGGACCCTGTGTCAGACAATACCTCATGCATGCAGTACAGCAGACAAATGACACTGAACTTGAGCTGCACAAGAGGGAAAAAAATAATCAATAGTCCTTAAAGAAATTTTGGCCATACTTATTTTTAAGTTACATGTGACTGTAGAGTTTCTTCAAATAGAAAGCAAAATATCTGGCCCATGTTGCTTTTGCTGGGAAAAAAAAAAAAAAAAAAAAGATGTTGTAAGTATGACAACTCTAGAATTTCTAAAATGAAAAATAGTATATTTGTGGAAAGTACAACCTCTCATTACTAGTTAATAGATCCCTAAATTATACTATTATTAATTAGAATTAATAATTGGCAGTCTGTACTCAAAAAAGTTTGCTTTCTAAATTCTCACATAAATCAGAGAAAGGAAACTTCAAATGGGAAAGTCAGACCTAATGACATGATTTTGACTTACCAGAAGATTTGATTTCCTGTTGAAACAGTATAGCCCTCTGTCCTGGGAGCTTATTTTTATGTGTATAGCTCACTACATATGGGAAAGGAAATAAAATCTACATATCCTATTTATTTTGCTAGAACAATATTTGTTCTTAGGTTTTTTTGGTCATAGATACATTGGTGCATTATGACAAATAACCTTGCCAAGCTGGTGAAGAGGGCTTTAAACAAAAGTTGCTGGGTGAGGGGAGCCTCGATCCATCCCACTCCTACCAGTTTGATGCCAGTGTCTGCAATAGATGCCCAGAGCCTGGAGAAGGATCACAGGTCAGCAAGAGAGTGCCTGAAGTGCAGCACAAAGGAATTCCAGTCACTCCAACCAGTAGATAAACTTCTTTGGGGGCCCAACTTATATGCCTCTATGCAAATGCACGTGGCATGGGGAATGAACAAGAGGACTTAGAGAAGTGTGCATGCTTTCAGGGTTATGATCTTATTGGCATCAAGGAGACATGGTGGGATGGCTCCTGTGACTGGAGTGCTCAAATGGAAGGATACAGGCTTATTAGGAAGGACAGGCAGGAGAGACGAGGAGGGTGTGTTGCTGTCTATGTCAATGGCAAGCTGGAATGCGTGGAGCTCCACCTAGGGATAGATGAGGAGCTAAGTGAGAGCTTATGGGTCAGGTTTAAATAGAGTTCAGGGACAGATCACATTATAGTGGGGGTATGCTACAGGCCACCTGACCAGGAAGACTGAGCAGATAAGGCCTTCTACAGACAGATAGGAGTAGCATCATGTTCACAAGCTGCCTAGTCCTCATGGGGGACTTCAACCAACTTGATATCTGTTGGAGGGAATACACAGCAGGGCATAAATAATCCAGGAGGTTCCTGGAATGCCCTGATTATAACTTCCTTCTCCAAGTGATAGAGAAGCCAATGAGGAGGACAAGAATTGCTATGCTGGACCTTGTTCTCACCTACAGGGACAGGCTGGTGGGAAATGTGAAGATCAAGAGCAGTGACCATGAAATGATGAAGGAGGAGAGTGCACAGCAGGGTCACTACCCAGGAATTCAGGAGAGCAGACTCTGACCACTTCAGGTACCTGCTTGGTAGAGCTCCAAGGGATAAAGCCCTGGAAGGAAGAGGAGCCCAAGAAAGCTGGTTTATATTCAAGGATCACCTCCTCCAACCTCAGGAGCGATGCATCCCTACAAAGAGGAAGTCAGGTGGAAAAACCAGGAGGCCTGTGTTGATGAACAAGGAGCTCCTGAACAAACTCAAAAAGGAAGCCTACAGAGGGTGGAAGCAA
>NW_010288335.1:0-6899 GCF_000700745.2 Antrostomus carolinensis | reverse complement strand
CGGGGCTGCTGAGGGGCCGGATCCTGCTGCCTCGGCCGCCTCCAGGGCTGGGGTCCTGGGACCCGGGGTGTCGGGGGGAACCCAGCTGCCGAGCGGGGATGGAGAGGCCTAGTCATGATTTTTTTTATAATCCCAGCGCAAATAAAAGTGCCTTGCGGTGGTGTGTTATTTCTATCAAGATTTGTGAAGCGTATTATTCTGGTCAGTGTACCAAGATATGTTACCTCAATCTCAAAAGTATTATAGAGAGTTTAATAGTTCTGTTATATACAAAGGACATGTGGAAATTTACCTATTTCGTTCAGGAGTCATCCTGAGAAGCCTTCAGTAACTGCCCTGTAGTTTATTTAAAGGAAAACTGAAAAGTAGCGCATTGAAGTCTGAGATTTCGTCACATGCTCGTCTGTAGGAAAAGCTAAATTGTGTCTGAGACTGTAGCTCAGGTCATTTTGCAGGGACATAGCGGTGTCTTCTGCAAATAAGTATTGCAGGTGGCTTCCTTAATACTTAATACATGTTTTGGATGAGTGAAAGGCTTTACTTAGGAACATACTGAAGCAAGATGGATGGTAGGTTTTGTTGCAAAAACTTATGCCCCCATGTTCTGTAAGGAAGTCTTCACTCTGGCTGAGAGAGTGATTCTGTGTGGGTGGGTAGGTAATAACAAATGTTCTTGCTGTGTTTTCCTGTAATTACAGTTCAAACATTTATTGTTGCTATGTTGTAGTAGCTTTAAGGCTAGAGACTTCCTTTCTCAGCTTAACTTCCATGTCTTTTTCGTAGGGTAAATGGAAAAACAAGGAGCGAGTGCTTATTTTCTCTTCTCGTGGAATTAATTTCAGAACAAGGCACCTAATGCAAGACTTAAGGACGTTGATGCCCCACTCTAAAGCAGGTAGGATTAGGCATCATACCTAATTTGCATCTTCAGAATAGTATTAAACCAAGAAGTTCTAACAACCTGTTCTTTTTAAAAATGTGGTACATTAACTGTTTTACTGAAACTTTTATCTTAAACAAACACCAAATCCCTTTTGAGGCAACAAATACAGCAACTGTCCTTGTGTTTTAATATTCTCTGGCAAATTACTTGTCGGGCCGCAGTCCTGTCAGGGTCCAGACAGTTTTCTTGCTGTGTTTATTTATTGCATAACATGGCTGAAATAATTTGATGGTTATTCTTAATCTTTCATTTATAGCCAGTAAATGTTTTGCAAAACTTCTTGTGTTAAATTGGTTTTCCAGCCTTCTAAATGCTGTTCTTGTCTTCCAGATACTAAAATGGACCGTAAAGACCAGTTGTCTGTAATTAATGAGGTAATGCCAGATTTAACTAGTGCTTCTTTTTTATTTTATCTGGAAATTCAGTGTGCAAAAGAAAAGGGCAAACAAGTTTAAAGGATTTCATACTAGTTATAGGAGTTGTATAACTTCAACAGATGGAAATTATTGATACTGAAAAAGTGCTCGTGTTAAGACTGGAAGTTGAGTTTTGATTAATAAAACCAAAATGAAACCTTTAATTAAACACAGACTTTTGTCATGAAAAAATAAAACAGAATGTGCCTTTCTGTAAAAGGGGAAAAGTGCATTACAGTTTGCTTGAAAAACGGAGGGAACAAATACACAGCCAGGCCGAACAGTGTAGTAGGACATTGGTAGTCCTGAAACTAGAACCTAATGTCACAGCTCTTGCTCTAATGTTTACATCCTGGAGAGCTTATCAGATTGCTTGTAGCTTTATTTCTGGCAATAAATACGTGAGATTTTTCTACAAAACAAGTTCTTCAACTTAAGTTTGTGGATCAAGAGGTATAATTTATTATGACAAGACTGTTGTTTTTGAACTTTTATTTTGTAGGGGGGGAAATATTGGAGATTAATGTGGAAAGTTTTTGAAAATGTCTTCAGAATTTTGTAAACAGCTGATTTGATGTGTCTTGTGTAGGTGTGTGAAATGAAAAACTGCAATAAGTGCATCTTTTTTGAAGCCAAAAAGAAACAGGATCTCTATATGTGGTAAGGAAATGTTATGTTTTCTTACATTTCCATTTATAGCTGGGGATGCTTCCATTCTGTGTGAAGTTTCTCTACTGTAATAGTGAAGATGCATTAAATAGTGTTGCTTAGTTAAACCTGTACCAAGCCTGCACTTCTGTGGGCAGTGCAAGTTCACAATGTATGACCTGCTTTTGTAGACTGCTTACAGAAGCATTTTACAAAATTTTTCAGAAAGCAGATATTTATAAGTATGTTAAAAGAACTCAATAATGCCATAAAACCAACAGAATTTATTTCAATACAGAAACAGCTGGTTGGAGTGTACTGTAGAAGTCCTTCTGTCTGCTGTTAACATGTTTCTTTTCTCTCTTCCTCACTACCTGTCCTCTGCAGGCTTTCAAATACGCCACAGGGACCATCAGCTAAATTCTTAGTGCAGAACGGTAAGTTGCTTGACATTATTGTGTTTGAACTCTTGCTTTCTTGTCTGCACTGTGTTCTCTAAGGACTAAAATGATCTTTTTAAAAAAAATCACTGTAGTTCACACACTGGCTGAATTGAAGATGACAGGCAACTGCCTAAGGGGCTCACGGCCCCTTTTGTCTTTTGATCCGGTGAGTATAAGTTTTATTTCATAAAATATGCTTCTGTGTTCTTTACCTGACTGTTGCATTTAGCTTTGTATGTAAAATTACATTTTTCCTTACAGACATTCGACAAGGAGCCACACTATGCCCTACTAAAAGAATTGTTTATTCAGGTCTGTAGTTCTGCTGTCCAGTGTTTCTTCGTCATTGGAAATGTTTTTTGGCAACATGTTTTAAAATATCAGGGGTTTTTTAAGTAGTAGTTTTACACTTCTGAACTTGCAAAAAATCTTCAAAGGATTAAGGTCCTGTGCTGGGACACTTGTTCTTAAGCTTTGGGTTTTAAAATATAACCTGGGTTTGGGATCTTAGTAAATGAAAATGAATTAAAAATGGGCCATTTATGTTTGGCCTCTTGCAATGACAGATATTTAGAAATAACTGCCTTCTATTACAGATATTTAGTACACCACAGTATCACCCCAAAAGCCAGCCTTTCGTAGATCATGTTTTCACCTTCACCATTACAGATGAGAGGATCTGGTTTCGGAATTACCAGGTTAGTGGTCTCTTTTAGCTCTTCAAGTGGTGCTCAGTGGAGTAATTTCATATCAAATCCATTAATTACAGTAAAATGAAAAGAACCATTATTATCAGCATATGCCAACACCTAGTGTGCGCACGAAGTAATTTCAGTGTCCTAAAATCCCTTCTCCCATGTCTCTGGAGAGAGCTGGTTTGAGTTCTGCGTCCTTCCACTGACGGTCTGTTAGCTGCAGTTCTGTGGTGGTTGTCTTGAGAACAGGAAGTAGTCGCCAAAGCCTGAGCTTTGCTTGTCTTTATCCTCACTTGCTGCTTTGGCCCCACAGTGTGCTGGAGCTTACTTGGAAAAGGAGGAATTCACATAAGCCAAGTACTCTCTAAGTGCTTGCTTGAACCCCAAAGAACTGCTTTATATACAGAACTATGTTTGTACAAGTCCAGCTTACCAGCTTCAGTGGCATTGTATCTTGGATTTAAATTCAGTTGTGTACTGTATGCAAAGTGCCTATGAGGTCATATACTTTGATTCAGTCCATGAGAGAGTGGGTTTTTTTAATTGCAGATAATAGAAGAAGATGCATCTCTAGTGGAAATTGGGCCTCGTTTTGTCCTGAACCTCATAAAAATCTTCCAGGGTAGCTTTGGAGGACCGACTCTGTATGAAAATCCCCATTACCAGTCGCCAAATATGGTAAGCAGCTTTGTCTTTATCTTCTCTTTCATTTAGCAGCTGATTTGAAGACTGGTCTGGCAAGCTCTCTCTGCAGGAGAACCATATATGCCTTTCCCTGGAACCCTTTGTAGAAATGAGTGCCCCAACTGACAACAATTTGAGAATAAAGTAATTGTGTAAAAATGGAATGAAGGCAAAATTAATGTCACTGAAAAGATGGCATTACACTGAGGATGTTGACAGTTAAGCAGAGAAATTACCATGTTTCTTTAATACCAGATTTCTTCCATCTTGTTTATTTGAAACCTGATACAATTTAAATTCTGATTTTTATAGCATCGACGGCTGTTAAGATTATCAGTGGCAGCTAAGTTAAGAGAGAAACAGCAGGTGAAGGAAGCACAACAGATTAAGAAAAAAGGGAGTAAGATGCTTGTTGAAGAAGATCCCACTGAAGTGGTCTTCGAAACTCCAGCTGAAGAAAAGCCAGTGGAAATACAGTTTGTGAAACCAGAGTCAAAGCCAATTGTTAAAGATAAAAAGAAGCTACGCAAAATTCAGAGGAAGAAGCAGAAAAAGCTTTTCAGAACTGAAGCATCGGCATAAATGTTAGAAGTGAAGAAACTAAGCAGACTCCAGAGTCACATTAGTCTGGTATAGGTATACCTAGCTATGTTTCATATCCATATTGACACAATATTGTAAATACTTGTTTTTACAGGCAAAAATTACTGGACTTCAGTTTTAAGTAAAGAAACTATAAATTTCTTTATTACCATTGAGTTTTCACTCTTTTATTGCCATTTGCTCTTTGAGATTATTCTGGGTTTTGAGAAACAATGTGGCAGCAGGGAAGGGGCAATAAGACACTGCAAAGATTTCTGCTTTAAAGAATTGGCCTTTTATACTTGAATCCCTCTGGGAAACAACTCACTGTAAAATGCACAAGGAATAAAAATAACTGGGTAGACATTGGTGCTCATCTAGCTTGAATTCAAAAGTCAGCTTTCCTAGTCTGACAGCAGAAAATCCTTTTAAAAGTTTTAACTTTATAGGAATTCTGTTTTGGGGAATGTTGCTAATTCTTTCCTCCTCACAGTCCCTACGCAATGCAAAGGGCTATGGTCTCTTAATTGCTCTTTTTTGTTAATAGTAAAAAAGCTGCTACTTTTGCCTGTGGTAGCTCCTGTACCTAAGCAAGTTCTTGGGACCTGAAACGTGGCTATGAGGGAGAAACAGTCTAATTTGGGATTCTATCCCTTAATACCAAATTCATTGCAAGTTCCCCAAAGGCAAGAGGTACGTGCTGCCTGTGACAGTGTATCAAAACAATACACCTACATTCCCCTGAAATTGAGCTGCCTGTGATTCTCTGTTGGAGGAGCAGTGTTTCAAAGCAATAATTGTGCTTAACATATATGCTTCCACATGCAAGCAATTCTTTGTTTTTAAATGCTGTCCTCTTGGTTCAATTGTATGTGTTATTTAGGTCTTCTTTTTCAAAATAGAGTAGGTCCATGTAGATTTTTTCATATAAAATTGGCAAATAAGCTTCCAATATTGCTTAAAAGTTATTACAACCAAAAGCCCTGATTTTGCTCATGGATAACGTCTACTTTAAATGCAGAGGTGAGTATTGCACACTGAGGAACACCAGAAAGTCCAGAGTTTGGTTTACTGTCGTTCTTGCCCATTGTCTGACAGCTGATGCTGCCTCAGAGCTGCAGCATCAAGTCAGCTTTAATTTGGGACTGTATTTTCATGAAGCTTTTGGCAAATTACTGTCTGCGAGTCTGCCCTTTTGCCAGATCTAGTTAAACCTGAGTCACCATGTTCATAAGTCACTAGCTGGGGCAAGGAGCGTACAACTGTTCTTTCACAGAAAGTGTAAAGGCATCAAATTCCAACCGTAACAGGGTGGGCATTTCTCCATTGCACTCAGCAAAAGTCTGATTCCAAGAAACTTTTCTTGACTGATGTTAGCAAACAGTAAGAGACCTTTCTGGACATGACCTTTCTTTAATGTGCTTTCCAGTTCCAGACCTCATAACCTGCTTCTCCCACTGACTAGTGCAGTTTCCCCATTCACTCCCTCAGCTTCCCTGTGTTTCAAGGTCTTGCTCGTGCCCTGTTCCTGTTTGGTTCCTCTGCTGGTTTCAGCCTCTGGTGCCTTGGTGCTGAGCAGACACTGCTGGCACAAGAAGATGCTGATCTGTTAAGTGCTAGATTTTATCCTGCCTGATAGGGAAGGGAAATTGAGTGTTACCTCTGTAACGAGGAGGCCTGTGTGCCATCAGATTGGAAATGTGAATACAACAGGCGTCTGCTCAGTTTGTGTAGTCAAATGTGTAGAATCAGAATAGTGTGAGTTGGAAGGGACCCATCAGGATCAATTCCAACTCCATGCTCCTTGCAGGACTACCTGCAACTAAACTATATGACTAAAGGCCTCATCCAAATACTCCTTGAACTCTGATGGGCTTGGTCAGAGTTTTCAAGTGTGACCATTTCTCTGGGGAGCCTGTTCCAGAGACTGACCACTCTCTCTGTGAAGAACCATTTCCTAATGTCCAACCCAAACATCCCCTGATGCACCTTCATGCCATTTCCTCATGTCCTGTCACTGGTCACCAGAGAGGAGATTAACACCTGCCCCTCTGCTGCCCCCCATGAGGAAGGTGCAGACTATGATGAGGTCTCCCCTGAGCCTTCTCCCCAGGCTGAACAAGCCAAGTGACCTTAAGGCCTTTCACCATCATGGTCATCATCCTCTGGACACACTCTAATAGTTCAGTGTCCTTCTCACACTGAGGTGCCCAAACTGCACCCAGAACTTGATGTGGGGCCATGGCAGTGCAGAGTGGGACAGTCACCTCCCTCGGCCGGCCAGCCGTGCACTGCCACCAGCCCAACCCCCCGGATCTCGTTGTCTAATCCAAAGCTCAGTTCATGCCGTGCCGACTGATACACGTCTGATCTGGAGAAAAAGGTGGCTCGAGCCAAACCTTGAGATCAGCGAAGAGCAGAGGTGTCCAAGGGCGGATGGACACTGCTAACCTCAGACGCGGCAGCCGCGGGGACTGTCCCTCGGCTC
>NW_010288334.1:287-38755 GCF_000700745.2 Antrostomus carolinensis | reverse complement strand
TCCCAAGTCCTTCTCTTCAGAGCTGGACTGACAAGCTGATGTGCTGTAGGTTCCTCCAGCAAAGTTATTGACAAAACTGCCAGTTTCTATAAATGGATTCACTGTTTCCAAGATCAGCAAAAACACAGTTTCCTCTCAAGTGCTGGACATTTAACAGTTCTTGAAAATGATGCAATAAACGCCAGGAAAAAAGACAGAGACAAAGATTGTGGAGAAAATAGCAAAAAATACCAATTGTGTTCTTCGCACAGGTGGTCAGTAATGCCAAGAATAATGACAGGTTGACAAAAATGGCATTTACTAGACAGAAAATAAAGTATTGATGTTAATAAATATATATACCTTTCCCTCAAGTACTGCTCACACTTCTGCTAGTAACAGGATACTGTAAGAAGGATTCAAAGAGGTTAGAAGGAAGTGTAAATATTTTTAATAATATTAAAATGTAATTGCATATGTAGAAAGAATTTGGAAAACTGATTCAGTGATAGGAGTCAGCAGGGTTGGAAGTTCAGAAGTGAGAGAAAATTAAGATAATTTGCTTTGTGCAGTAAGGAAGGCTGAGACAGTTTCGACTGCACAGACAGTAACATCAGGAGAAAGGAAAAGTAAAAGCAGTACAATTTTCTTATTTCTTTTAGCTATCTTCTGGCAAGCCCTGAAATACTCCATCCTGTGTTTATCAGCACAGGAAAACGCAGTTTATTTACTTGCAGAGAGGATAGCATTATATGGGATTAAGGGTCTGGTGGAATCAATATACAGAAAAGATAAATATGTTTCAACAGTGACTATGAGTAGCTAAATGAAGGGATATCTTTTCAATATACAAGTATTTTCAGTGTGCATATACACCAAACATGAGGAGGAATTATTCAGTATGACACACTATGGAGCACTGATTTAAAGCAGCAAAGTGAAGAACAATTAAAAATGAAGGCTAGGAAAAAACAAAACAAAAACAAGCCAACGCTGAAAGCAAAATATATTGAAACATAGATTACAGTTTGCAAAAGAACCATGGCAACAACATACTTGTAACATCCTGGACACAGTATCTCATTGGCATATCCAACTGTCAATTCTGGGTTTTACTCACTACTACACTTTTTTCTCCACCCCCTGCTTCCTGTCCTCTCTTCTTGGAAACTGCCCAAGCACAGTGTCCTTGTAGTTATCAACCTTGTTCTCATAACAATCCTCACTGAAACCAAAACACAGTGCTTTCTAGCTACTAAGAAGAAAATTAACCCTATCCTAGCAAAAACCAGGACACTGGTGTAACATGGACACCACGTCTCCTGCACAGCCATGGTCAGGCTTATGGACTGCACGTGGGTGCCAGAGTCCTGATCACTCACTGAGCTGGATCAAACGATTTCCTAATTCCTTCCTAAAAAACCTACAGGAACTGAAACAGAGATTTGTAACTCAACTAGACCCGATCACAAGTGTGTGTGAGTCATAGTGTATCCTGGAGACTTATATTTAAAGGGCTTTCATCAGAAGGTTTTTAACCTGACTTGCAAGAATTTATGACACAATCTAGATTATTTCAGTGGTGGATTATATGAAAAAATCTCTTCCACAACGTTCAGGGCCACCTCACCAGGATGTATACAAGATCAATGCCATAACGGAAAGCAACAGAAGGCGGCTTCTTGCTTTCTTCAGAGAGCAAGAAGTGGACAAAACCTCTGAAACCAGTATGGTAACCACACAGTGAAGAAGTAGCTAACATTGAATCCACCATTGCAGCTGGAAAGGTCTTTTAAAGGAAATAACCAAATCCTAAATAAATAATTGCCACCACCTAATCAAAGTGAAACACAGACGACCATCAAGTGGGAAAAGACAGCGCATCCTAACAACTTTGCCCATTTGAGATTAAAAGTGAGAAAAGAGACTATTTGTTTATGTGTGATGCTGTCTTAACAGCATTTATCCAGCTAGGAACCATATGATAATAGTTTTAAAATATACTAAGTATTATATTATCATATAGGAAAAACCCCACACTATTGTTCACAACAATCATTTACAATGACAAACATAAAACAAAAACAGCAACTCTTGCTCTTTCACAGGCTGACTGCACATATGGGGAGCACCCTAATTTACTAAATTGGAAAATAAAAGGCTTAAGAAATGATACACACAAAATCCATCATTTCTATTTACTATGACTTGGTTTAAATCAAGAGTCAAGTCAAGACCTGCGCCGAAGTTATTTTAATCAGCTGGAACTCGGAAACCTTCTAGCTTTGTAGCCATCAGTGGGACTGCCAGAATGAAAGATACAGGTTTAGACTGAAACACTGCTGCTGCGGGGTTTTTTTCAGATATTTTAATGAAATCATTTCTTAAATTATTATTTCTTTGAAAGGAGGATTTATTTCCTTTCTGTGTTCTCATCTTTTCCAGTTATATTCTTCAATGTTTCATTATGTGCCTCCAACACTGCCATCAGAACCTCAAGTGACTCAAGGAGACACAAGCAAACCCAGCACTGAGAGGGAGAAACTGCAGAACAGTCACAAAAAACATCTCCCTCTTTTTGTAGGCCACAAGACTCTTAATGATTCATCAGTAACACTTTTTGCTACATCACACCATTGGCCTAACTGTGTTATACCAACTTTCAGCGGCATCAATCTGACAGCATTTAGCAGCACATCAGTTATAAGTGTGCTATTAAGCTCCTTTTTGTTGGCCAATCTGTCTGTTCTAACAGATTGCATTTTCCAAGCAAAGTCATTTACAGCGGAGAGTCCCGCTGCTGTGTGACACGTGACATGTGCATCGTTTGTCACAGCAGCTGAAATGAAAACAAAAAGTCGTCATTTGCTGCCCACATGGAGTGTCACAGAGAACAGCCACCCAGAAAGCAGGAGCTCTTCCCCGCTGGAAACTTTCAAAAGAAATCATTTGTTTCCCTGGCACCCCTCTTTGCCACCAAGCTGCTCCGCTTACAATTAAAGTGGGTTTGCTTTACAACAGTAAACAGTTTCCATCCAAGGAGCTAGTTCTTTCACATTGAAATAAACTCTTCCATTTCATGCACAAGCTAACTTGCACAATTAATAATTTCACTAACCAAAAACAACAGGGTGCAGGCCAAGTCAATCAAAACCTCTGCAAACTCGGGGCAAAATTCCAGTACGCTCCAAATACTCACCGTGGCTGAGAGAATATTAGAAGACAGTAAGAATTAATATTAACATTGTATTCCTGGTGCACAGGCAGTATGCCAGTAACCTCCTGTCTGCAGAACATGACCAATCCCATCCTGAACTGGACACCCACATCAGATTCTCCAGTCTTCTATCATCAACAAAGGGGTCACAGGGTATGTAACCCAGATGAAGTTGCCCAGCTACAACATGGAAAGTCTACATTTAGGCAGAAAAATCCTATTTCATTAATACCTCAAACATATATGAAAACTGAGCCTTAAAGCTTGCAGGATATCTGCCAGCAACTGAGTTCACAAGTGCCCAAACCATTCATGTCATCTGGGTTATGCATAGAAACACAACATGCAACTGTGTTTTGGCTTTCCCAGGACTTTGTAATCTGCTAGAACATACGGCCAAGTCATTAACCTACTGTAGAGATAAGGAGATGGTTATCCTAAGAGATATTAAGGTTTCCAGTGTAGAGAACCTCCTCTTTTTATTTAAGATCTGGATGATGAACTGCCCTGTCCCTCTCCATGTCAGTACAATAACCTTTGGCATAAACTAATACAATCCAACAAATAATTTCTTTTCCCAGAGGAAAAGGGCAACTGAGGAGGAATATAAATGAAGACGGGGCTGCCTCTCACTGCATCACCTCTTCCTGGGATTGTCTTCCCACAAGCAACAGCTCTGGTCACAGCCTCTGTCCCAGTCCTGCCATCCCTTAGAGGTTTTGGTGCTCTCAGAGAGGAAAGCAGGTAGAATAAAAACACTCCCCAGTGTTCCTACACAAAACAGGGCAAGTAACTAACCAGGGGAAACCATGCAGAAAAAATGTCACTTGCAGATCTGCCTCACAGCCTACCTGAAATTTCAACAAAAGGGGCTGGTTTCCTTTTAAGATCTAACCAGCTTCTGATGTGGTCTTTGGTAACTAGGCAGTTGTACTGCAAAGGTAAGTCACCTGTAATCATTCAATCATTCTCCTCTTCCTATTCAAGGACTCCTGTGTTCCAAAGGGAGTGTTTTACTATGATTTTTCCTTTGACAGTTACTTCAATGCACAGGTTGTTGGCAGCTCAATAGCTGAGATGCGCAGAAAAGACATGCTGAGGGAATGAAGCATCATCAGCTCTTTCTTCCAATCTCCCAGCATGTTAAAAGCTCTCGCAGGCACAGAGAACAGCACGGAAGTAGCATGAATTCAAATCATAGCTTTTTCTCTTTTAATAGAATCTCTATACAGCCCCACGTAGGGAAAATAACCCAGGAGAATCCCATTCTCCTCCCTTTCCTCCCCATTCCTACCTGGAAGTAACAGATAAGCCATTTTCAGCAAAAACAGATAGCATCATCATGGTGCCAACAGATCACCCTGCCAAATCTAAGCAGCATTGCTGTGCAAAGATAACGTGTTTTTACACTGCCATCCTGCCCAGTGGCAGCCTCCTCCCAACGGGAACGGCAGCTGTAGGTCCAGTGTGACAAATTGTACTCTTCAGATACATATTTTCTAAGCAATGAATGTTCCCATTCAGTACTTTTCATAATCCATTGCAAAATAATCTATTTACTGATTGATAATATCAATACTTACAGGTTTGGAAGGGCTTAAATCACACAATCACAAAGCATAAGGCCCTTTTCATAATCAAAAATATGTAAGTAAGACACATTGATAAGCACAGTATCAAGAACAGAACACAAAATGGGACACAAAATGCACCAGGTTTAAAGTCTCAAATTTTAGTATTTCACAGCAACTTAGTCTTTGCACACATGCACAGAAAGAACAACTCATGAGACTGTGGAGCAGCATCATAGCTGCATCAGTATTTAAGTCAGTTGCTTAGATACATATGGACTACTAAGGTGAAGACTGTTAAACCAGAACTGTTTCCTGCCAGTTCTATTCGTGCTGCTGCAAGCAGCTTTATCTTGGCATCATCTACTTACAGGAGAGAGAACTACCTCAGCACTCCACACTCCTTGTTGCCACTCAAGGTCACTATTCTGAATTACAGACCTGAGACTCAAAGACTGCCTTGCTCAAATCCTAGTGACTAAAATCTCTTGGTAGAGCAGCATGGGGAAAGCTCACATGTGTCTCTAGAAGGTGGGATTTGTTTTGATTAGCGAGGCAGTCTTTACCTTTGCTGGCTTTTAAATTCCAAATTTGCCCAAAATCCTCCATCCCCCCGGCCCAATACTACTTTGAAGTAATACTCTGAAGGCCAAGGGTCCTGAACACAGGACAAAGGTAAAAGCCTTAACAAGTGTTAAATAAAGACTTTAAAACAGGAGCTTGAGTTGTGTTATGAGAGCATTAACTACAACCTGGAGTAGCTCTAGCTATTTTCTTAATATTTGAGGTTGAAAAATTCCAGAGGCGTAAGACACTCAGAGCAGGATGATAGTTCCTTAATACTTTATTAAGGTCTTTCTTTACTTTATAGACCACCGCTCTGTCAGCTTGTCACTGGACATGTAAAACACCAAAGAAGAAGGAAACATACTGGCTAGAAGTGCAACCGACTTTGAGCAACATTAATGAAGAGCTCTACTACACAATGCAATCAGAATAGAGTTAAATAACAGGCAACCTACACAGGTTGTCAAAATGAGATGAGATGAGACTATCTTTCCGGTACGGATGTTTTACTTGCAGCACTTCTTTATGTACACACATCCACAAAAGTGACTGACCACGGAGTGTCAAAGAGCTCCAAAGTCCAGGAAAGTTCAAAAAGGCTTAGTTTGCATACAAACACTCAGTTAATTCCAGAAGTTCAAGTGCAAACGGACTTCTGACTAATATTAATCACAAACACCATCAATGTACCATGCAAACATTTTAATTGTTTAAATTGCTCTCTTCCAAGCATGAAGAGACACAAGTACCAGTCCATGGTGGTATCTCCTATGACATTGACAAAGGACCATCTGCTTATAACTTAAATAATAAATTCCTGTTTTGTATAACTGAGGCTGAATACCCACAGGATATTAACATTTCCCCTCCAGCATCTGGTCTATTAAAGAAACACAGAACAGCTTTGCTGCAGTACAAAAGTTTACAGAAAGTTTAACAATTTAATTAAAGACAATACAAAATGTTGTCTGAATTAAAATAATTTATGTAAAAGTACATGAATGAGAAAATATTGGCGAGAAGATCTGGGTAACCATAGTATCAGATGCACGTTCTTTGTCCCTAGAGATAACATACAGTCAAAAATACATTTATATTTAAAGTTACAATAAAAGACAGTATTTTAAAATAAACACAATTTCAGGTCTACCAGCCCTTCAATGCGAAAATGTCCTGTTAACACAGGACAAACTGACAGAATAAAAAACGGAGCAATACTGAAGTCTCTCAATAAGCCTGTAGTGTTTGTTTTTCCTCTTATCGAGGAAGGAGAAGACAACAGAAAAAAAAGAGGAGTGTTCTGTTAATGCTCTGTCTTCTCAGTTAAGTGTTTTAAAAAGCGTGATCAGAGCATCAGGGATTACTTTCAGCCATTCACCCCAGAAAAACCCACCCTCCTTGTGAGAAGACAGGGTACAGATCAGGCACAGCTCTTCCCTTTCACACGAAGCAGTACCACATCCGCACAAGAGTGGATCCTGCAGGCAAAGCAAGCTGCCCCTGCTGTACTCGGGGTGGCAGCTTGGCCCCAACAAGCACTTTCTCTCAGCCTCCAGCAGAGCCACTACTCCTCTCAAATCACTAGTTATTTCTTCACATTTGTCAAATACTGAAACCTTAGAAGTCACCTTCTTGATTATGGTATCAGACAACAGCCTGAAATACTCAGGATTTCTTACCATGTGTCACTTGCCCTCCACATTGTTGTGGTCAACTAAAGAGCTTAACAAGACGACACATGATTAATTTCTTTGAAGATACTTTAGTTCATTAATTCTCGATAAAAGCATTGGTTGCAGTACAATAGTTTGACATACAGCAACAAAACATATTCAATTTACATGCAAGAGCTATTTAACAATAATACACGATCTCTCCTATTGGCCATTATAAAATGAACATTAGCTATACAGTTGACATAGTCTTCTGATTGTTCTCATGAACTCTAAAAAAGTGATGAAAACAGCATTCCAGTTGGTACGATGGCAAAAAACAGAGGTTTGGCCACTGCTTGAAGATTCTAATGAAGATGCTAGTATCGTCATGGGAAACAGTGTTGGAATTACTGTAAAAACAGCTACAAAAAAATGCTACACAAAATTGTTTTAATGTTTACTTCAGTTTAAAAAACGAACATGTGGGAAATACAGCTTTGTATGGAAACATACCAGAAATAGTACATGCAGAGGAAGAAAAGTTAACAGTTTCAGGTAAGACAAATGTGTGGATGACTAAAAAAAAAAAAAACCAAAACCAAAACTGATCACTGGAAATACTGTAAACTAGCAGCAATCTGTTGGGAAAAGAGTGCATAATTTTCTAACAAGATTTTTTTTGGTGGGTTGTGTTTGTTTGTTTGTTGTGGCTGGGATTTTGTTGTTGTTTGGTTTTGTTTTTATAAAGCTTCCAACTCTGAAAATGCAAGTCAAAACTCCTCTGCATTTGTGTCCTATTCTTGCCTGGCTGAGATTTTTTTTTTTTCAGTTTTACAGTTTGGTCCATATTCTCATGGTTTAATGTACAAAGTACAGAATATGCTCCTAGGACTACTCACTGCGAGTTTTCAAAATCCACTTTTCAAAAAACAGATACAACACTGTCACCTTCACTAGAGGTTGATGTCAAAATGTCAGTACTGCTGTTAAAGGGCTTCTAGAAATGAGAACAGAGAAGTCAGATTTATGACCAAGAGATAAACGATAAGCTCTGTAAAACATACACATTACAATAAGACTTTTCCTATAGCAAATAAAAGTCAACAGGGGACTTAATTTATTTTTTAAAAATTTCTTTCTAGGTTTCAGAAGTACTAATAATTCCATCAATAAAAATCTTCAAAGTGCACTGGCTGTGCCTCTTTTTAGCATCTTTTCCAAATGCTATTCAAACAGGTAAGAAACCCTCTCCTCTAATCAACAATTAACAGTTTAGCATTATGCTATTGGCAAGTCAGTGAGATCCTGAAATATCATGAATATTTGATAGTTGTAATCAATTTATTCATCACCATATAAAAAAAAGTACAGTCACATGTGACTGCACTGTCAGATCTATAATATACCAAGTAAGACTGCAAAAATAAAAGGCAAAAAAGGAAAAAAGGCCTCAAGTCTCTTTTTGTTGTTGGTTTTTTGTTTGTTTTTTTTTACTAACTGTCTCACAGCAAAAAAAAAAAAAAAAAAGTAGCAAAGGCTTAATCTTAAATACAAAGTTATAATCTGCAAATCAGGTCCTCTAATCCAGACTGATGGTATAGTTTGTTTCAACTGAACCACGCTTTACAAACTCGCAATGACAGCACCCAGTCACACCCTGAAGTGTTCCCTGCTCTCGGCCACCCAATCAACTATTCACACCTTATTTTAAGCAGAACAGTAAGAAAAGTTGTTTGTGATTTTGGAACAGTCGGTCTGAATTGTTAAATATCACACTCAAAATTCAGGAAGACAAATTTAAGCATACTTCAACTCAATTCTCAAAATATTGTTTAAAAAGGAGACAAAAAAAAAGGTGTGAATATGAAAGTACAGAAGGTATTAAAATACCACTGAAAAAATGGACTTGGTAAAGAGCCTACACTGGAAACACTTACCTTGTCAAAGCATTAAAATGATCATCTCAGAAGACAGTTCAGAGACATTTAGTCGGAATTGTGAAAAAATGCAAACTAGACTTGCCGGAGATCACCGAAAGATCTAACCTAAAGGCAGTGCAAAACGACGGCTGGTGAGGGGGCAAGCAGTCACCCTGTGAAGTGAGGGACTTCGAATCACTCACCACTGACCTCCTTAATAATCTGCATTGAAGGACCTGATGAACAGCAGTGAAGTTTTTGTCATGCAATTACAACTGTTATGCAACTGATAGGCAACTCAAGAGTGATACTGTCATCCATGGCGGATTATTACTTTAATAATCCATTAAAGAATAAGGTCAAAGGGGAAAGTGGTAAACATCAGTTGCCATAAGTGAAAACACTTCAAAAATTTACAATTAAATAAAAAGTTAGATGGTATCTTATAAAAAGTACTGAACACAACAAAGCCACAATAAATTAGTGTTTCCATAAAACGACATGCTGAAGGTTTTGTTCCCAAGTCTATACATTTTTTACTGTCTGTTAATTCCTAAATATTGACAGCATAATTGAATAATTGAGGTACAGTAGTTTACATTTGTATATGTCTTGTAAAAAGGTCAATTTTTTTCTTCCAGTTTTTCTTCCTCATCGGCAAAGAACAACAAAGGAAACATTCCTAAAATGCAGCCAACGGTCACTCCAATAGCTTTACCCTAGAGAAAGGGGGAAAAAAATAAGTTTCTCACTGATCAGTTGTTGCTCATTTGCTGTGTTCTAGTTTTCAGCTGGGAGCCACATTTTTCTTAGCATGCAGACTAGAAACACAATCTCTGACAGAGAGACAGATACGACAAGGTTAGGAACAATGTGTGCTGTGATAAAAGACAATTCTGAATAAAGAGCAAGGAGTGACCCATGAAGAGCTGCACAGGCTGTAAGGGAGGAGACAGAGATTCAAAGGATTAGTAGGATGGCCAGGTAGACAGGGAAGCGAAGAACCCAACCACCCCACATTTTAGGTGCAATTATAAATGTATCTGCTTGTATCTGGTGATGCAAATTATGAAGTCAGGAACAAGGAATTCCTTGCAAACATGATGGCTTACAAAGGAAAAGACGGCAAAAAAAAAAGATTGGAAAAACATTTCACAATTGACCTAGATGTAAGAGTCAAGAGGAAAGGAAAGTAGTAAGACAGGCAACATACAAACCACATCACCAGCAGCACATGGATAGTGTTGAGAATCTTGAGGCAGCAGTTAAAAAAGAAAAAATGCTAGCATACAGGCAAAGGTGCTCAGAAGCCTTTTCACAGAAAGGTTATGTGAATGAACTGCAGTCCAGTGACAGGCTTTTGCCACAGACTCAGCTTCCACTGAGAAGACTTATGTTGGAGAGACTAGAGGGCAGCCCACTGACAACATGGCAACTGTTCCCTGCTCAGTGCTTTCATCTTATCACTGCTAAAAGCAGAGGTTTTTTTCCCCCCTAACTTTTCCTCAGCAAGTGTTATTTCTCTTTCCTGAAACCTGCGACAGTATTTTTCCCCACGAAGGTTCATTCTGGCAAAGTCAAAGAAATGTTTCTCTACTTGGTTTCTTATAATCTGTTTCTCTAACAGATTCTCTAACACTCTCATTGCTAAAGTGGGACTGCTTCAAACTTTTGAATGTTAATTAAGTAATCATCCTGAAAATGAATCTGCAAGATGAATGTCCCATAACTGTAAACGCAGGCAGCGCGTATTACTCAAACGCTAAAAGTTTACCCAGGGGAAAGCTAATTTCATATCCAAGCTAATTACAGAATATTAGAAACGAATACATACTAGCACAGGTACATGAACAGCAAGTACTTCACAAAGAATGTATAGAAGTAAGCTACTAAGGAGTCTTAACTCTCAAATAAAATATCATGGAAGCCAGAGGGCAACCCAGGCGTCTGCACAGCGTATGTGAAGTCATTGCAGAGACTATCCACGTTACTAGTCTCTCGTGGTTTGTTGCATACAAAAAACCACTCAAGTCCAAAACAATCCAGTATCATGATGCTCCCTGACATAGGTTCACAACTAAACCTTCCAGAAAACATGCAAAATGTTGGCAGTATTTAACGGCAAAAGTGACAAAAAAAGGATTTATCACATATTAAACAAAAAAGCTTCCACGCAAACAGCGCCTACCTACAGGCTACTCACCAAGTGTGCACTGAGACGCGTTTGCCACATATCAGCTTGTTTGGGTGTCAGATCGGGGATTGACAGACCCAGTCGCGAAGCCAAAGCTTCTACATAACCTGCAAGACTGGAAGAACAAACAATTTTGGATCCGACAGTATCTTCTAGTGAGGATTTTGAAATATTTGCAGCACTGAACTTAAAATGAATAGCTTTTCCTTCAGCACACTGATAAAGCCAGAGAGGTAAATATGGGAAAGAAAGTGTTCAGACTTCTGATGGTCACATTTTGCACTGTAAGGTAACTAATTTTCTCACTGATTTAAATATGCAGTATTTCCAGAAAAACTTTATGCAGTAAAACACAGCTGGTGTGAATGTTATTGTATTTTGCAAAGCTTGTAAGTAACCTTTACTGGAGGAAAGGTTACACACAGTTAGTAATAAATCTTATTTGCAGAAAAAAAATTCGAGGGAAAGTGGGAAAAGAGGCGTAACAGACAGCTTTACTTTCAGCAATTACACAGAAATTGCCTTTAAAAAAATAAAAAGGTCAGCTGCATCTCTTTATATCAGAAACAGGTAAGCCTAGATCTGAAGACACTTCAGATACCTAACTGTTTTACATGAGGAGCAGGAAATGTCTTCAGATCTGGGCATAGCAGTACTTGAGCAACTATATTAGGTATATTCTATCATAGCAATGTATTATATCACAACATTTTTTTCCATTTTGTGTTTCAATTAATGCACTTTTTGTAGAAAAGAAATATCTAATAGTTCCTTAAAAGCAAGCATTAACTACAGATCACACTGAATCAGGTTAAGTGCCAATCCAGATTTTATCACCTAAGATATATAATACTGTAATAGGAGGAGAGTTACTCTGTTTCAGAACTATGGCATTGCAGTTTTAACCTCAACAAGAGCCACCTAATATTCCAACTTTTTCTTAGCAACGACAGAATACATTTCTACAGTTGTGTAGTTTACTGAAGCACAATTCAAGACCTAGGAAGAAAATTAAAGCAATTTCAGTAGTTTATACATTTTAGTTCAGTAGCACCAATAGTGTTTGCAAGAGAGGGAAAAAAAATATTCTTAATACAAGTTCAGACATACCCCAGTCCAGCTAAATCCGAAACAAGGTTTCCCAAAGCAGCAGCTAGAAGGATGGAGAGGGAAAAGAAGAGGAGAAGGTAAAGTATTATTTTAATTACAAAACAAAACCAACCAGCTCCCCTCCCTCCCTCCTCCATGACCCTCACTCTTCTCAGTATACATAGCATAAAAGACTAGAAGTAAGTTTCTTTTAGAGTTTTTCTTCTGACCTTATTACAGTTTGTAACAACAGCAGCAGACTAACAATAAGTGCAACTATTTTTTCTTACTTATATGAAGAAAACCTGACAAATGCAAAAAGATAACACTAACACCTGGAAATCAACATAACTTTTCAGATCAGAGTTAAAAACAGCCACACATGGTTGCCAGTTTCACAGAGCTAACACTGGACACCAAGCAAGACCTTCCAATGCCTGAAGAGGCACAGGAGCACTGGAAATAAAAGGAGCCATTACTCACATGTGTAGTTTTGATAAGCATTTCAACATATCCATGAACAGTCTCAGTTTAGGAATAAATACTTCACGTATAATTGAATAAAGTTACACACTTAAAATACAGCAGATCCTATTGAGATAAGCTTGCTTGGGACTGTCTTGCATTGCAATGGAGGGCTGCATATTTCCAAATAATTAACCTGTTCTGCTATAAACACTTTCAGCTAAGCTCTCTGTGCTTTCAAACAATGCTACACCTGCAGTTGGTGGATCCACGAGCAGTTTTGTTTTTTTTCCTCTGACACTACAAAGGCACCAAAGCTGTTGAGCAGAGCTTATCAGTTTTGGCCCAGTGCAGAAGGAGGGCTGCTTCTATGCCTTCCCATGGTATCGCATGGAGGCAGAGAAGCCACCAAGAACACTGGCCCACACAGTAAAAGGACACCAACATCAATCTTTACTTAGCACTGCCAGCAAACAGCAGCTTGCAAATACAAATATACATATATAAATATCTAGATCCTAGAGAACCTGGAGGAGGTTCCATTACAGGAATGCAAATATACTTCCCTAAGTGACCCAGAATTTGAACTTTTAGATTAAAACCACCAACAACAAACATTTCAAAAGCTATGTGAACTGAAATTCCATTTCTGCAACTGGTCCATGTCCTCGCTTCAACAACAAGTTGCTTCATTATTAGGAAAGGCAGTTGCAAGATCAAGGAAGAGCCATTTCCAGCCCTGTGGCCCACTTTCAGCCTAAAATATAGGCATGTGCCATAGCAGTTTACACATACCACATTTTTATTACTTGCCTGCCATAGTTGAAATTCCTAGGACAACTCCAATTGACAACTCTATTTGGGTTCCCTGAAAAATAAGAGTTTTTTCATTATTTGAGGGATTTTGAGTTATAATAGATGATACTGATTAAATTGTCAAAAGTATTGCTTACTGCTTGTTCATCTTAAAATTGAAAGGATAAATGGACACTAATTCTACCAGATCTGCACAGATTCTACCCTCCTGCCATATATATTTCCCTTTAGGACAAGAGCCTACTTCTGATAGTCTTTTAATATTTTATATTGTTTCATAATAGCCACCTAATGGACAAAACCGTAGTCCCTATCTCTGCATACCACTTTCCCCACTATAATTTTTCCCTGAATGCACAGCTCTAAACACAAACAAATACTGAGCAGACAAATAAAGCATTGTAGCTCCTTATTTTTTCAGTTGAAGAAACAAAACCACAGTGAACTGCACAATTAAACAGCAGTACGTGGTCCAAAGATGAGAGAATGTGCATGAATTAAAACAAGACATGTTCCATTTGGATATAGGAAAATGTTTCCACTGTGAGGACAGTCGAGCATTGGAACAGATTGTCCAGACAGGCTGTGCAGTCTCTGCCCTTCCATCTTCTCAAGTCCCACAGGATAAAACCATGAATGACTTGGTCTGACCTTACAGCTGATCCTGCTTTGAGCAGGAGGTTAGACTAGAGACCCTGAGAAGGTCCCAAGCAGGAGACCTTGTGGGTCCTGTGGTCCTTTCCCACCTGAATCGTCCCATGATTAATTCTACACGAGGAACAGTATCTTTGGCCTTTATCCATCTTCCTGTTCCACTAGCCCATTTCATCTTCTAATTGAACAGGAAAATATCTCAAGAGTGTTACTCAGAAATGCCAGGCTGCATCAGTACAAATCACCATCAGCACTAACAGTGCATCACTCAGAACAAAGGAACACATCAGTAAAAACCCCAAAGACCTATTCATCAAAACATTATAACCACATCATCAGTTGGAACAAAAAAATGTATTGACTGCATGATTATGTGCAAATTAGGAGAAGGAAAAAAAACCAACCCAAGCCTCTTCTCAATTCAGTAAAACTAGTTACAATACTGGCCTTTAGAATGAACCCTCCTTTGCATTCTGCAAAGGCTGAACAGAGCACGAGTATTTTCTTTAAGAAATTAAAATTAAAATAGAAGTTAGTGAGTTGATACAGAGGGAACAGAGTCTTCCCAAAGCTCTCATTTACTACTTGAACAATATGAATCATGCTGACTTGATCGAGGAATTAAATAATGAACTTACCGCAGCAATCATAATTGCGTTATCCAAAAATCCAAACCCTACAAAAGGTAATGCATTGTGGAAGAACACTAAAAGAAATAAGTAAAAAAGAGAAAATAAATATTTCTGAGAAGAGTTCACTAGGTCATATGAGCAACTGAAATGTCAGTCTGATACTGCCGTTAAGAGAAATGAAGAAAATGTACATGAAATCCCTTTCCTACTACTTCTATTAGTGAACTTTTTGTTTCTGTCAAGTTTGGTAAAACCCTTTGCTACACATAAGTGTTACTAACAGCTTGTGAAGAACCAGTTAAACCAGCTTCCTCTTTGCCAATACTTGTACAATTTTGGATGGAAGCCATAAGAGAATTATCTAAAACTACCCACACTGTGATACTATTTACAGTCCTTCCAACTGATGTTGCAGTATCCCAGAGACTGCCAGACTGTCTCACCAGATTCCCTGCATTCTTCTCTTGCTTGAAGCAAAGTTCTTTTCTCTGCAAGTCCCTCTCCATTCCTCTGGAAGAGCTCCACCTTCTTTGCACACTCCTAAGAATTCATTTTAGGAGTATTGCCCAGAGCTGGGCAATTCTTATCAAAACTCCTTCAGCTAGATTTGCAAGTGCTAAGGTGGTTTTCACTAGAGTGTCATGTAGCATTAATCACCTCGCTAGTCAACCCAAGCTTCTGTATCTGATTTTGTTTGGGTACTAAGACGAGGACAAGTTAGACTTGAAGCTGCCCCTCAATACATTAAGAAAATCAAGTTCCACCTTGTGTTTCGTGTAGTTTTTATTCCTGAAACTACAAGTAAATCCTATTTGAAAACATTTTCCACTCTCCTGCTCAATTTTCTCCCTCAAGTTTTAGCTTGTAAGCTTCTGATGGAGATGAGACTGATCTTGCACAGCACTGCCTCCAGCTGAGTCTCAAGGTGCAATTATCATAGGACTAAATAGAGCACTGAGGACAGACTACTGGACTAAAAATAGAGCCTAAAAAGTTAGATCT
The DNA here is from genome assembly GCF_000700745.2 of Antrostomus carolinensis. Lineage (NCBI taxonomy): Eukaryota > Metazoa > Chordata > Aves > Caprimulgiformes > Caprimulgidae > Antrostomus > Antrostomus carolinensis. The sequence goes on along the minus strand of NW_010288334.1, from coordinate 22,995 downwards.
TTTCACTTTAACATTTAAAATGTATCAGCTATTTAGTTTCCCCCACACACTTCAGATGGGAACAATAATTCCTATATTTTAGAAACTTACAGTGATGCCAACATATGAAGAGGGAAGAAAGAAGAGTGCATGAACCTCAGTCATGTGAAAAGAAACTGGCATGAGTCCCTTTTGGATTTAGTTCTTGCAGACAGCATGAATCCACGATCATAAAAAAAAAAACAAAGCCACACGAGATCTTTCATACTCAGGTACTAGAACAAGTTTGGACTTCTGTAACTATTGTGTGAGCACACACATACCTTCTTAAATGCACAGGTAAAAGACTAAAGCACAGAATGTAGGAAATTCTCCAAATTATTATTATTTTTTTAAACCACTGCAAGACAAAACCTCCAAAAACATAAATAACAAAAAAGCACAGATATGCCCAGTATTTTCAAAGCGTGTGTACCAAACTGTGGAGCTACAAAGGGAGCTCAAATTCTTACAGAAATTGACAGAATTTTGGAATCCATGGAGTAAACAGAACCCCAGGGACCAAGAGAAAAAACAAAACAAACAAAAAAACAAAGAAAAATAAGTGTAGATACCTAGAATAGGAAAACACTGCTCACTGAGAGAGTATAAAACCACAAAAATACACTGATTTGAAAACTAGATCCGAATTTGAACGACCATGGTATTATACAGAATACCAAATCTATTTCCAGGTGCTCTGCAATTTTATCCCACTTCTCAGTCCATTTTAAATATATGCAACATGAAGTAAGTCAATAGTTTTAATCTTAAACACAAAAAAACCCAGAAGGTACTGCAGCATCAGCACCGCTTGGCTTAGGAAACCAGTGTCTGCCGCTGGCTTTGAAGAGCATGCTCTCACTTGGGCTTTCTGTCCTACTCCCACTGAGTGGGGCACATTCTCCAGCTGGTGTTAGAAAATAAAGAAGGCAGAAAAACTGTTGGTGCTTGCTTTGGTTTTCTGTTACTCCATATGACAGGGATGAGGACAGACCAGCACTTGTAGGAGAGAGATGAAACCATTCATAGACAGACTGTACACGTACTGAACTACATTCAACAAACATTCTTCTTTTACCATGTTTCAGTTGTCCTGGAGATGGTGGTGCAACCTCCAACTTTTCTAGAGAAGTCAAAACAAAATTAGAAAGTTAGCTAGTTTATCACAAATTCAGTTTATAATATTATAAAGTGTTCATCAAATTACTAGCAGGCAAAAAAAAAAAGCAGTCATGTTATTTAGCAGCTTTAACATTTGAAGAAAATGCTTCACACTACATTATTATTTTTAAAAAAGATAACTTCATAGTAAAAGTCAAAAAGTCTTAGAATTATATTACAAGATTAAACTAGTATAAGTGATTATGCAAAGTAACAGCATATATTAGAAGCAGCCCAATAGCCATCCTTTATTACTGAAAATTAGAAAAACACACTAAAATTAGAAAAATCTAAAGAGAACTGTATTTTATTATTTTTTTAGAGGTCCTCTAAGCATGCAGCAGACAACCTTCTTTCCTCCAGAGACAAAAAAAACCAAAACCCTACCATTTCTTTTCTGACAGAAGGCATCTTTTAACAGGTAGCAGGGGAATAAAAAAAAATACTACAATGACATTAGAGACCACTGATTTCAGGAACAGCAGATCATGTTTGGTCATTCGGTGCATGTGTCAGGTATCCTGGCATCAAACCATTAAAAGCCTGGCAGGACCAGGGTGCCACTCCTGAGCCTGGCAGAGTGGTCTATAGGAAGCTAATGCAGTCTGTTAGAGGTGATGCACAGCCACCCGTTTCACAGGGGTTTTTTAAGAGAACAAGCTACTTTTATAGGCTCTTTTTCCTTTTTCTTCATGTGGATTTTGAGCATAAGACTTCTTTTTAAAGCAGTAAAATGTTGCCCCAGTATCTTCCAGTATTATGAACCCTGAGCTTTTGACAAGTTGCTGCCATACTTTTGATTAGGTAACTTCTATAGGCAAAGGTAAAAAAAGATAAAACATAAGAGCAGCCTACAGCACTACCTCAAGTATTGAAATTTCACTTGGAGCAGCCAAGGACATGAAAAGATAACACTGCTAACACAGGCTGTGAATCATCTGAGTGTGTATCTGAGCTGTGCAGACTACAGTGAGTTTCCCTGCATGTAAGTCACTCCTATATTCAAAGCTATGAGAAACTAAAATATTCACTTCAATTAACTTTGGGGGGGAAAAAAAAAAAAGTTAGACCTTTAACACCAGTATTCAGCCAACCAGCATACTGACTTACAATATATTTTTATCAACTTCAGGTCCTAAATAAGAACTTTGAAGCTTTAGCAGTTATTGAACAGCTGATTCTTCCCTCCACCCAAGAGGTAAATTACCTAACCTCTACAGAAGCACTCACAACACAGGTGTGAGAAGTACAGCCCAAGTACTCCAGAAATACATAAAGATTTTTTTGACTCCTAGAAAATTCCAAGGAATTTACAGATTCAAACCTCAGGCCAGAGGAGGAACCAAAGAACAGCCCATGGGAAGCAGAGGGGAGCCCTGCAAGAGCCAGTCTTCCCCAGACACAGGCATCACTGGTGCCCAACAGCCACAAAACGTCAGACCAAAATTTTCAGCTTGTGTTCAGGAAGGATGAGACCAAGGGCAGGACCCATTTCCCCAACACAAACTTCATCTGCACTTGTCTGTGTATGGTCTCCCTCCATCCTCAGAGATTAAGCAAGGTTTTTACAGGAGCATGAGAGAGCTGTCTGTACACACCAGCGCTGCCATTTGAGCAGCTTCTATCAAAGACCAGAGACAGCAAACTTGTACAACACTGGGGAAAATGAGACACTTTGAACCAAAGGAATTCACTGAGGCCACTCTTTCCAAAAGCTCTAGATGCCTTAGGGGTGACCAGGCAACCCAAGCCAGCAACATCACATTGCTGATGAAGCTTTCCTAAACTTCTCCTGCTCCACCCTGCCGGGTGCCAGGGAGAGAACAAAAACCAAAAATGACAAACTCAAGCAGAGGAGGTCACAGAGAGTGCTGTCCTCACGGCTTTCTGCTCCGACAAGAAGCTACTGCACCAACCAGTATGGTTCCTTGGCTTCATCTGACACTGCCACTGAAACCATCCCCACAGAAGTACCATCTATTCTTCAAGTTTAATTCTCCACATATAAGGGTTTAATGATAAAAAGCTCTAGCAGCATACATAAGCTTCCAGGAAACACTGTTTACCTCTGAGGAAGACATCCTTTCATACTTTGCCCTGGTTATGATATCCGGTTCATTTAGATAATTCCCAAGTGGAGTAGTTTGGGTACCAACACAGAAGATGGAAGACTATTCAGATTGTCACACAATACTACAAAACTCTACAACATCAGTTTTGTGGATTTAACTACAATTGATGATTGAATTTGATAGCACATGGAAGTCTACATAATTACACTCTATTCAGCATAGCTAGAAAGTCATTTAAAAGCTAAAAACCAGTGAGTAATTGATTTTAGAAACTTATTCCCGAAAGAAGGAATTGAGAACAAGTGTTTGGTAGGAGAAAAAAACCCCAATCTTCTATATCTATGAATAATGGGAATTTCAAGTCACATTAACTAAAAAGAACACAAACCTCCTCCTTTAGAGGATAAATCAAGGGCTATCTTGGGATAATTTTAAAACGAAAGGGGCTGGTGGACACAACTTGGGAGGCAGAGGACAGATGAGTTAATGCAAGGTAGAGGGAAACAGCAAAGGATCAAACATAAGCATTCACCACTTCACCACACTTCACCATTGACATAACCTGTTTTGGTGGTATGGGATTCCTGCTAAATACCCATTTTATGAAGCAGAGCATCTAAGGTGCTTCAACAACACTAGGGCAGTCAAACATCAGAAGTCCCTAAGGACAGCATGGTGGTACCATGCTCCTGAGACCAGGCCACTCTTGTCCAGCCATAGAGAACTGTGTAGGTAACAGCATCTTCCTGCCACATCCTTAAAAACTTCCTGGTTTTTAAAGGAGTCTTGCTGAACTCATCAGGAAGCAGGGTTAACATACAAGAGATAAACATTCATTTGGGAAAAAAACAAATCTGGGACCACGTGTATCAATGAGATAGGATCAGCAGAAGTTCAGGTAACTAAGTGCAGGACAACCCTGCTCACACTCCAGAGAAGGAAGCTCCAGTCCTGACACCCTTTCTAGCTGAGCCAGGACACTCATCTTCAGCCTGGAGAGGGCATCTAGTCCCACTCCACTCAAGCCAGGGCCAAATCAGACCAGGTTGCTCAGGAGCTTGTCACACAGTACTGCAGGACCAGGCTCCAGGAAAAAGTTGTCTGCCATGGGGCACCAAAACAAGCCTTTAAGCACAAAGACAACTTCACTGAGGGCTGAAGTACGCTCCAGCACTGCGCGGTAGAGAGTGCTGCCCGCTATGGGGACAGGGGCTGGACCAGCTCCGCTCTACCTGCAGAGCCCGAGGCTCAGTTTAAAGATGGGGCATTGAGAGGGGAAAAAAAAAAAAAAATGAATTAAAGCAGAAAGAGTTGAATAACCACTGTGACATGAAATCAAATAGCCTTTTTAAAGTATCACTTCCAATCCCATCTCTTTAAAGCATAACATACTTTAGAACCCTAAGATATGAAGTCACCAGGGGAACACATCTCATGGAGAGCCAAAAAAAATTTCTTTAAAGCAATTTTTTAGAAGTCTAGATAGCAAAATGTATTTCACAATAGAGTATTTATTCATAGGAAACTGTTCTGGCTATTTGAATTTTCAAGGCTCAGCAAAAGCAAGAAAAAAAGTCTTCAGGGCGTACAGCAAAAGAAACATGCCCTTCTCTTGTTTTACTGAAGGGAAAATCAAAATTGCAAAAGCCCTTTCAAGAACTGAATTCAGTCAGAACCCAACAGTTCAGAGTTTCAAAGTCTGGGAAAAATCCTCAAGTGCTCCAGCACTGAGTTTCACAACAGCCATTCACCAGCTCACCCTGTGCCACAGTGCTGAATGAGACCCCAGAATTCACCTAATCGCAGAAGGAATACAACGAAATGGCAGAGTAAGGAGTACTGCTATTTTCTAACTGATGCTCATTACCATAAATTAAGTTATAAACCAAGGTTCAAGTGTGATACAGGTCACGTGCCCCGAATTAGCAAAGTCTGGGGAGCAGAAAAAAAAAAACAACCCAAAAATACTTCTTAAATCTGTTCCAGATCTGTTTTAAATTTACAGTATCACTTTTTTTGCTAACTTAACATTTAGTTGGTTTTTGGTTTATTTTTTTAAAAAAACAGATTGAACACAGGAGGGAATATAATACTATCAACATAAATAACACCATTATCCACAACTTTGCCCAAATCCAGCAAGTTAATTTAACTCTGCCAGTTGTAGTCAATTTAAACAAAGATAGTATTTGCAATTTCATTTTCACATTATTATTCTTAACTGATAAGAAGACACAACTGACTAAAGGGTAACGGGAGTGCATTTATTCAGACCGCTAGTAAAAAAAAATAAACAAACAAAAAAAAGGCAACAAAAAAACAGAAAGTGATCACTACCTGTCTTCAAATTATCAATATTTTAAGAACTGGCACACAAGGGAACTTGCAAGTCGAAAGGCACATTGTGTTATGTTTTATTCAAATTGCAGCTAACATTGCCGTAAAATTTTATAAGTAAATCTGTTACTGTCACCTAAGGGCAGGAAACACATAACAGTGACAAAGGTACTATGGCCAGGGCTACCCTAGGAAGATAAATGCTACAGCTGAGTATTGTCAAATCCAGGACAAGAATATGAGCACTGTTTTGTAGATTTTTAAATAGTGACCAAATTGTTAAGATTGATGATTTCACAATGAATACCAAGAAGGTAAGGAGGAGGAATGTGAAAAACATTCATAATCTAGATCCATTATAACCTCACTGTAGGCTCTGAAGGTTAGTGTCTCATCTGGAAGTCATGGAGGGTTCTGCCTCAAATCCATCAGTCTGTTTCTCCATAAAGCCTGCGCAGGTCACTTCAGCAAATCATTCAGATGCACATCACAGAGACAGCAAGGGCTTCACTTGCACAGAACAAGAAATCAAAACAATGGTTGTGTCTATCAAAAAGAGGTACTCCGTAACATGGGAGTTTATAAGATGATCTTTATCCCTAAATTCAGTCCTGGAGCCTAGAAATGAGATGTGCGTTATTGTTTTGGTCAGTATCTAGAAGTGGATCCTCAAGAGTAAATTCCAACTGTGATGTACGATTCATTCATGGAATGAGCTCGTAAGGCACATCCCCATCGCCCTTTGTTCCTCCTCTATTTTTCCCCTCAACATATTAACAAAAACTGCTAAAATCTCAGTACATACAGCAAAACCTGAAGCTGAAAAAGCATGTCCACTGATTTTCAGTTGGGTTCCCTTAATATCCCAGATGTGCAAAAACAAACCACAAGTTGACAGCAAAGAAAAAATTCTGCATCATTTGATATAACTCACAAATGGTTTCCTGTTACTACAGCAATTAAGGCACAAAAGGATGCTGACTCGTGCAGTGCTAAATATAAACTTGGCTGTTAGCCCGTTCAGTCACATGCACACAAGAAAAGAAAGCTGAGCAAAGCACTAGTAAGAGATGAATAGACAGAGGACATGGTAGAATTATTTCTTGACTACCCCTGAAAAGATAACCAATGTCCAAACAAATATTCTGCATAAATACAAATAGGACACTATGAGCAAAGATTTTTTTATACTCTCTGTAACACTGTAGAAAATTACACAGTGATTGCATTCTATCTCCCTCCCTGAAAAACCTCAAAGCAGCAGAAGATATTATCATCTTTATTCATATTATTTCTCACCAGATGCAGAATAGCCTAGGTTTAAATATGGCAGAAATTATTTTCAACTTTATGTGCAGTGCTTACTGGATGTTCATCATCAAATGCTGTGAGTATACAACACACTTATCCCGTTATCCCTTCTGAAAATGTGATACACCATTCATATCCTTTTAAAGATGTTTAACAAAATGCAGACACCTCAGGTGGAAACCTTGACCAGAAAACTAGGAGAAAGCATAAAATGTAAACAGGTATCTAGAGACCCAAATCACTTGTCTTCATCATGAAGAGGTTTCTTTCCTGATCTAATCCAATTTTCTATCAGCGCCTTGTAAAATTAAAGGTCAGCCTTTCATTTCAACTCAGGCAGTTTCCTGCCAAGATAGGATTTGCAGTGGTTTGCTTAACAAGGTCTCAAACCATAGTTGAAAAAAATGAGAAATAAAATACTTGCCTCCAGATTCAGGGGGGTTAATCACATAAATGACGCCAATGCAGAAAGGACTTAGGGCTTGTAACAAAGATGCAGGGTCAGGATACGGGTACAGGATTTGAGCTGCCTCCTTCAGAGAGAAATGGCAAATGGCAGAAAAACAGCTGAAGTGTTTGTATAAAAATAACAGAAACATGGTAATACTGATAGGAGAGTGAACAGGAACAGTAACATGGCATTCTGATCTGTGCATTCCAGAAGTGAATGGCTACGTATTATTTAAAAAAGGGTACTTAAGTTCTGCCAAGAAATAAACTGTCTGTTGCAATTCCCTGACTGCAGTCAGTCATCCACAGAGTTAAAATTCTCTGCCTCAAAAAACTAAAGGAATACTCATCATCCCAAGTGGAGGGTGGCTCTTCTTTCTCTCCTCACTCTCGCCATTTCAGCACTTGGGGACTGCAATAGGTTCCTGAGAGCTAGAGGAGGGCCATCTCCTAAAGGCATAGCAAACTCTTCTACCTTTGGATGAATGAACCTTCCCCTGAGATTATTAACACCCTCCCCATCGGCTACAGAGAAAGCCAGGAAAGTACCTCAGCCTAACATTAGAGTAGAATTAATCGCATCCAAATGCACACATCTAACTGTGTTTCAGTAAGATGAGGTGTTGTCACTTTTCTGTCAGCACTGATTTTACTTGAGCCACTCTGGTTCAAGGTATCTAACATTTCACCAGTTTGCAGCTGAGCAGAGCAGCAGCTCGGCAAAGTGTTGAACTGGAAACAAGTAAGATCCCAGTATCCATGTATTATCAGGGCACAAGATCAGGTTTTTGGCTGTCCTCCATAGCAGGCTTGTGTAAGAGGATAAGCAAAGCAATTCTGTGGAACACCACAAAAGATTAGTTAACAAGAATTACTGGAGCTGTGTGCACAACCAAAGAGATCTGATCCAGTAGTGGGCTTTTATTGCCTTTAAATAGAGCAGTGTTAGGCACCACTGATGCCTACATATGAGTGCTCATGACATATCTAGGGATTTATGTTTACAATTATAATATCCTTTATCTAATTATGTTCCCCCCAGGCCCTGTTTTCAAAAAGAAATCTGAGAAGGTGTCAAGAGATGAGTTTGTTTATTCCCACCCTCCTCCCCCTTATGCCCTTCCCCTACCTGACCAAAACCACACTTGTTTTCCCAGGAGAGAATGGCAGCAGGGGAGAAAGGCAATGTATGAAGAACAGGGAGCAGTGCTGGCTTTCAAGCTCAGGCACATGATCCCGTGCTTGCAGCCAGCAGCACATCCCCTTGGAAGACAAAGCTGACTGATGACAGTCTGTGAAGCACCTGGGGAGAACCAGGACACTCCCTCCTCTGCTGCCCTAGCACAAAACAGAGTGTATGAATAACACGGAGGGCTTATGCCTCATAGCAGATGTAGCTGACCAGGTCCACGCTGTACTCACTAGTTTGTTGGGGTTTTTTTTTTCTCAACACATTTGCTGTTTATTCTGTCATTCCCAGGCACGAAGAGTAAGCTTTTCCAGAACCCAAGGGTCTTGAAATGAGAAAAAGTGACTTGAGTAAAATTAAGAGATATTACTGTAAGAGCAAATCCAAGGCTGGCAACAGCAGTGCTTCCCACAGTCCTTGGTGCCAGCAGCACTTGCACTCAAACAGCAACAACCCTGCCAGCAACCAACACCGCGTGCAGGCAGTTCCAGCACAGCAGTAACACCAGGAGAGCAACTGGTAAATTTGATGGGTTTGGTGGGATTATTATTTTTTTTTTTTTCCCCTTTCAGAGAAATCTACTATGATCTTTACAGACAGCTGAAGACAAGCTGCTAGTAAATTGCAGACCACTAAGTATCAGCCTTTTCTCAAGCAGAAAGTTTCATTCCCTGCCTGAGGATGACCTTGGAAGCAACTACAGCTGCAGAAATAAGCTTCTCTGGAATAATTTTAAATGTATGTAGAGTTTATTGGTTTTTATGTCTCAGAATTAAGACAGCTACCCAGAATGACAGAGAGCCGACAAATAAACTGAATTATGTTCAAACATTTTGTTACAGACTCACATTAAGTATAACTACACACCTCCTAATTTTTCACTGCATTGGGGCATTAAAGACAAAAGTATGAGCTCCCTTGAAGTCCTTAAGAAACCGTGCATCTGTCAGCAAAAAAGAACACTGTAAGAAACCACTGACAATTTAAATTCCAGCCATAAACTACACTCAGATAATTTGTACCTCTAAGCAATGAAGCTTAACCCAACTCTTAACCTACCGCTGGAGGTAGCACAGTGGATATGGCACCTGGGTGCCTTTCTCCTTCCCTTCCCCACATAACTCAGCAAAGCCTCTGGCAGCATTGGTGGAACTAGTCAGACTTCAACACCTGACTCTCTGCACAGTCAAAGCCAAGCCGCAATGTCAGCTATCTTTGGCAAACGGCCGAAGGAATGGATGTTATATGATATAATGTAAAAATAGATAAAACACGCTCTGCGTGAAACTTGACCTCAAAGTGTTTTCTTTTGGCTTTTATGTTATAAGAATATGGAATATCTGTGGGGTTGTTATACAGCTGCATTATTTAGGAATTTATTCTGTAGGTGAATTTAAAGTTCTACTAAAAAAATCACTCTGTTCATGAAAATGATCTGAAATTACTAAGATTGCTAATTTTGTAAATAAAGTCATATAAATGAGGAGAAGCAGAGGACAACAAAGAATGCTGGGCTCTGGTCTTCCTATAAGTGAACACTTCCAACTAAGTTCACTTTCAACTTTCTCAAGCAATTGTCTTTATTCTGCAAAACAAAAAAGGAAAATCCTTCTCCTGGTCAGTGTTTCTGCAGCCTTTGGTGAGCAGGAGCCCTCCCTCGGAAGGATTAACCAACTCAGCTGCAAGTGCATCTCTGCAGCTCCAGCCCACATCACACACTGCAAGTCACAGCTGTGCACACGCTCCCTCTGAGGCCCCTTCAGCACCTCTGCCCTATGAAGTACCACACATCTGATCCATTTATTTCATCTCAATGTTGCTTAATCTTGAAAGACTTAGCAGTCTTTGTTTTTCAACTTTGCATGTTTTGCCTTTTCCAGGGCTTTTTTCACCCATTCCTTTGTCACAATTTCAACTGTGAGCACACAGCAGAGTCCTGCGAGCCCTGAAATTACACGCTACACCTCCAGGTCTGCTAATCAGCTTGAGAATTATTAAATTACAAACACAAACCCACAGCTGAATCCAAGGCTTTCTACACACTTAAGCCTGTTTTGTTTTCTACATGGGAGGAAATACAGAACCTAATCTATTTAACAGTTTTCCCTTTGGCAGTGGAAAGTATGCTGTGGCACTCGAGCACTGCCTGCATCACAGACATACCTGTAACACCGGTATTTACTGGAGACCTTAATTAAATTGCCACTCCTACAGGCTTTTTTTCATGCTGTGCAATGGGGACTGATGTCAGTGTGCCTCCAGCACCCTTCCCCCCCTTATTCTCATCTGATTCTCCAAAATCTAGGCAATGTTTACACAGCCTCTCTCCCTCCAGCAGAGAGGAAGGGGATGGATTCAGGCTGAGGATGCCTTTCGCAGCGCTGAAGCAAAGCGCTGTGTGATACAAGTAGGCAGCCACTGATCCTAGGAGGAATAATCCTGGATAGAGCCAGAGGAAAGGATATGAGAGATGGCTCCCTACCTAGATGCCAGAGGAATTTTGAGGTAAAAAATGCTCCCAAATATAATTGCAAGTACTTGACAATATAAAAAGAGTAATCTGGGAGATCAAAACAGTATTGGTCACTAGTGCAAGTCACCGAATGTGCTGTTAGTGACACAGAGGGATCCCAGAACAAACTCCCACCCAAGGCTCACAAACCTTCATGGCGTTTCCCATGAGGAAACAGGAAAGGCAGAACCTCAGGTCAAATACAAAATTGCACCCTGAAGTGATCTAAAGTCACGTTGCTGCTGCAAGGGGTGATTCAATACTTCTCCTGTTCCTAAACTCCCTCCTGATGATGTATTTGGGACTTTACTCTAGCACTGTGCTCAGCCAGGCATAGAGCCAGGCCCAGAGAAGAACAGCAGTGCCAGCATGGGAACAGAAATGGAACTGTACACCCAGAGGTTTTGGGGGTAGGGGACAAGAACAAGACACTCCCTTTGCACAAACTGGGTGAAGCCAACAGTAAATCCACACCCATACAGACAAGTCACATCTGCTACATATCAGCTCGTCCATAGCTCATCTGTGCACGCTCTTATCCCACAGTGGGGAAGCCATCTGAATATTTTTCCTCTGTGGCTGAAAAACTGCAATTAAAGTGATTTTTTTTTTTTTCCCCTTATCTGAGTTTTTACACAAGGTCGCAGTAAAACTCAGTCATATTAGAGCCCAACTGCAAAAACTGAAATAAGCAGCGTCTGGAAATGAGGCTGACACGATAGGTTCCTAACATCCAACCCAGAGAAGTAAACCGGCAGTGAAAACATTACAAATCCAAAGACATTTTTTTCTTTCTGATACACTAGATCCAATAAATGAGTAAACAAGTCACATGGACTTCTCACTAGAATCACTCGTCTTCGACACGGGCCATCTGTGCTGTATCAGAACCACAAACGCACCTTTGTTACATTCCTTCTGTTCAGGTAGAGGGGGACAGAATCACAAGAAGTTTGTCCAATATTTTCAAAAGGAAAAGATGACCAGGTTAATTGTTTAGAACACCACTGCCACTTTTGCAGCTACCTATTTGATTTACTTTACTCCATTAAATAATATAAAATAGGTAATGGGAAAATTGGGGAGAGGGGGGCAGATTTCAATCTGCTCTCCCATCTCTTCTCTCTGGCAAAAACCTTTATTAGGCAAGATGGCTGTGGATCCAGCTGGCAATTCTTACATCTCTTCATCTTGAAGAAAACAGTTAATTTTTCATCTGTAACATCACATCTTTACTTGTGCTTTGTAAAAATCAGCTCACTGCCAGGATTTAACGGAGCACAGGAACAGCTGGATTGAAAGGCTATTTGCAACCCAAAAATACAAGCTCATGGTATTTAAAAGAGCAGCTGGCTAAAGAAATCAGTTTGCTCCATGCACATTTCTCTCCAGTCTTCCATGAAACCTAATAAAGTCAATAAACCACAATTCCTGCCCATTCAGATCACTGCAAAAGATGGGATAATATCCTAATGGACAAGGATGATTCACATTCCCAGTATAAGAGGAAGTACAGCAAACTGGCCAGCAGGGATGGATCACAGAGTCAAAAGCTACCAAGAGCAAATCAATGGAAGTCATGAACAAAAAAGTTATTTTACCAGTACAACAACCAGAAACCGATGATGTATAAAAGAAAAATGCAAAAAGCAGCAGTTACCTGTTGGTTCACAATAAGCATTGGGGCCTGAAGAAAATACCAGAGCTCTGTGGCGATACATCTTTACACACATCAGCAGACCACTGTCTGTAGCACGGACAAGAATCACGTACCATGTCCTGTGTCTCCTCTCAACCCTGCCTAAAGGCTTCCCAGAAGGTTCTGAAAGGACAGCTGGTGTCCAGCCGATAGGTCCCAGACCTCCTCTGAGAAGTGAGCTTTGGGAAGCAAAGCCTGGGCCACCACCGAGACCCATGTCTGTCTCCTCTCAGTTCAAGTTGGCCTCACAGTAGAAGCCTTTCTTAAATTTTTTCATTCTTTCTGAAAAGAAAGATTTTTCAAGGCTTCTTCATTCCCCCAGGTCATGCAGGAGCCTTTCACTAGCATCACTGTGAAACACTAAGGCAAGTTTTAATTCTGGAAATGCCTATGACCCTATCTGACATCCTAAAAGCTACAAAGTATTTAGCAAGCGTGTCAAGAAAAGGTTTTATCCCTGGGTACAAGCAGTAGGAGAGAATAAAACAAGCTACTTGCTCCTTATGTTTGCTTCAACACAACAGCAGAGTTGCCATAGCATATACCCCATCTCCAAACACGTAACAGTCTTCAAGTATGTTCCTGTTTGTACTTTTTATTATCTAGAGAGAAATATGGAAGTAAAAAAAAATGGGGAGGGCCTGATGGAACTTGCCAAAAGCTAAGGCACGTCAGTTTGTCAAAACCTCAAAGAACACCCAAAAAACAGTGAACATGAGTCCATCACATAAGAACAGAAACTGGCAAATGATGGAGTAAAAAAAAATAATAGCAAATATCAGTATGTATGATGGCTGTTTGGGTGGATATTTTATTAATAAGTAACATACAAATGTCTAAGAAACCAAAGTAAATTAACACTGGAAAAAAAACAGCTATGATTTCATAGCCCACAGTTTTGAATTAAATATGCACTCTGCTGGGTTAAAAAAACCAGTATTTTGTTGGTTGTGCCTTAAAATGCTCCCCCAGTTTCAGAGGAAGTACGGGGTTTTGTTCCAGGCATGGGTTAGTCACATCCCAAAACTTCCAAGGGGCTGGTTCTATGTTAAAGGAAGTTCTCACACAGAGCAACAAAACAGAAACAAGAACATGTGCTTTCATGTTTTTGAAATACCACCATGCTAATTTAAGGACAAAGAAGGAGGGATGGGAGCACAGGACAGCTAACACACACAAATCTAGCTTTCCTCAATCGGAAACTATTGTTAAAAAAACCCAAAACAAAACAAAAGCAACACCAGGAGATCCAAGTCAGCTTCCTCAAGTCCTCTGTTTGCATGATATACTTAACCCATTTTTCCATTTACTTTTTAGAAAATATTTTCTCCTAGAGACACCAGCTGTCTCTGCAGCTCCATATTTGGATTGACTAAACAATAAGTGATGCTGACTAAAGCTAATAGATTTCAGTTGAATGAGTAAGGTTTAAATAATTTCTTAGAGAAACTGGTAAAGACTTCATTTTCTTTTATTTTCAATTACAAACTGAAACAGTACCTCTGTGTTCACACAATGAGCACGATCCATTTCATTCACGCCTATTACACGGAGATGCATTTCTAATCTATCACTCTACAAGGTTTAAGTTGCATTGTAAGTAAAAGTTGCATTTCAAGTGATATTTCCTAAAAAGACCTAAATCAAAAGCACCCCTCATACCAGACAAGATAGCTAAAAGGAATATCTGTCTCCTGATAACTATAAAATCTATTACTTTATACAAAACACATACGGCTGAAGAACAATTGCTCAAGGTTTAGATTTAAAAGATGTCCATGCATGACAACTACTTTGCACACATCACATGCTTAAACACATGCAAAAGGTGGAAAACACTATAATTGGAGCAATCTTCTATTTTATCTTTTCTAAAACATTAATTGCAGGGAAGGGCAAAAGCAGCTAAGTAATGTTTTAGGGTATTTTTTAACAGTTATATTATTTCCACATTATGCTCGAACCATGCAATTTAATGCACGGCACTTTCCTAGGAAAAGGAATACAGTAGATGACACTGAGCTTCTTCAAGTAAACAAAGCTGTTTCACAGGCTGAAATCTCTGGTCAAGTTATTGTCTAGAAACTATGGTATAGGCTCAGGAGTTTCCATGCGAGCTGGACTTGAAACACTTCTTCAGCCACAGTAAGTCCTCAAAGTAGTACGGGGTTCACTAAAATTCTTGAGACTGAAGGTTTTATATTAATGTAAATAAACAAAACCTGTACACTTTTATTTCTTGTAGCAATACATGCCAACTGCATCAAAACAAGCAAGCATAAAAGTCTGTCAAACCAGCAGCCTGCTGGCCTTATGCAACGCCACATCTTAGCAAACACACTTTTTTTGTTTGGTTGGTTGGATTTTTTTTACTGTACCAAAAGTATTGGTCGTCTCTGGTGATACTACCTCCTTCGCTGGCTTCTCAAGTGGTACCAGGGGTTTAGGATATCTGGATGCTACAATGAGTTTTCAAAAGCAAGACAGTAATAAGTCATTATTTAAATTCTTCCAATCAACACTGGAGTATCTGCCAGCAAGGACAGAGCCTTTCTAAACACTAAGAAAACTGGATTTCTCCAGGTCTCACACCGATTCCACTTAACATTTGCAGGCTCTCCTCTTCAAAAACACAGAGTAAAGTTGCTGCATTTAAGCAGAGAACTCCAACTAGAACCTGTTTCAAGTTATATGAGCAAGTAAAATTTCAGAATATGGAAGAAAACCAAAACACAAAAGCAAAACCAGCATGAGTTTCAGGAAACAGTACCTTGCTGAACGTGGTTTAAAGGTAGAGAGTTACAGTGACATTTGACATTTCCAGAGAACAGTTTCAAGACAGTTTTACCATGAGTGACCAAGCAGCAGCTTTCCTGTTTATGACATTAAACCTCAACCCCTTCTAATATTTAAGTAATAAATGCATGGCCCTGTCCCAAAGTACTATCTACATTAGCACAAATAAAATTTGCTTCACAGAGTTTAAAGCAGAGTATTACCAAATTTATTCAAAGTTAAAAATCTTACGAAAATTTTTCTATATAGTTAACATTTCCATAAGATCCTACATGTGTATTGAGATGACAACGTGATGAAAAATTCAACTTCCCCAAGCTATCTCAATTTGCAGTTTTATTTTTACTTGAAAAAGGAACTCCAAATAAATCATATGCATCCAGCTGAAGTAAAGTTTAAACAGACATGCTGTGTCTGACTGACTAATGCCACACAACAAGTACTAGAATGAACAACAGAAATAGAGATTTTCTACTTCACAAAACACATTTTGGAGGTGAGGTTTTGTTGTGATTTGGGTTTTTTGTTGTTTGTTGGGGTTTTTTTAGATTTTTTTTTTTAAATACACTTCCACTTTTGAAAGGTTTCTTGAGGCATGGGGCATGCCTCTCAATAGGACTTCAAAAATATAAAATCTCTTAACTAAGGCACCCCCAAGGAGTGTCCAGACCTTCCCATGCAGTTCATCTTTTCTGATAACAAGCATCTGTATTTTTGAGACAGGATGCAGGAAAGATTCTAAAAAAAATTTAACTATATTTCACAATAAGTGAGAAACCAATCTAGGGAATAAAGAGGAAGTGGAACTCCCACCTCTACCTGTTACTCGACAGAGCAGCTGCAGGGTTCATTTCATGAACCAGTCTTCTCCCTGGTCACATCATCTAGGTAACCACTGTGAGCTGTCAGCAGAGTGAGAACCCAGCTTCCCAGGCTCCGTGAAGAGGGCAGAAGGCAAAGCCCTGCTCTTCAGCATCGAGGCCTGGGAAAGCCACAGCAGTTTTATGCATCGAGTATTCCAGATAGAGAAGCACATGACGGCTATGGGGCTGAATGCAGCTAATGATTTCTGCCTTTCTTCACCAAGGCTTAACAAAAATAGTGTCAGAGCAACTAGAAAAAGATGCAATTCCTATTCTTAATTCTTTTTTTCCCCCCTGGCAAAATGGCATCAGTTTCAAGTAAACGGCTAGGATTTAATATTAGCATTAACTGACATTTAGGGTGAGCAGTCTTTTATAATAGTTTACTTCAGCCCATTTAGAATACTTTGCATTACACAGATGACCACATTTTGAAAACAGAACAGTTTCATCTGTAGATGTTAAAGAAAATGGACAGTAGAGTCTGTATAGCACTCTTCCTCCTGCACTCTGCCTTCATGAGAGAGCTTCATAATTCGGGGTGGGGAGGGTGGAATTAAAAAAAATTTCAGAAGCAAAAAGAGAAGCAGCATGTTTCCATCTGAAACATGATATTCCTTTCACCACCAAGTATTGTGGACTCAGCAGTGAGATCAGCAATAGTCCTGGTGCATGTTGCAACAGTCTAAGAACACAAAGGGCCCGCATGCAGGCGGGCTGGCAAGAGTTTGTCATTTCACCAGCTCGACGGGGCACTTCAAACTTGCAAATTAGATGCTGGCCAGCAGTCTGCCAGAAGGCTTTTTCCTAGAATAGCAATCAAACACTAGAGTTAAAAAGCTATTTCTTGACCTAGGTCACAGCAAGGGAGAGGTAGATGATCCTTCTCCACGCACAGCTCGGAGTTCACCTGTGTACGTTGGGCCTGTAGAGGAGAGAGGGAGAGAGAACCATCCCCACCAGTGCCCCTGCACCTGCCAAAGCACACCAGCAAGGCTGTGCCCTCTTCTCCCAGCTCAGCGGGCTAGACAGTCCCTGCAAGAAAAACTCACACTTGCTCTGTGAAATCACCTTCCAAACAAGACAAGTACTTCCAGAAGGACTGAATTATGCTTTGTTGTGTTATCACAGAGTAAGTTCTAACAAAAAAAGGTACTAAAATTTGAGTGGCTCTAAACCACCATGGCAGATCAACTGTTTTGTTCATATCAGCAAGAAACATCTGACTCGTGCTACAAAGGGAACCTTTTTCATAGGAGATCGAACCTCAGTGAAATAAGCCTGTCTTTGATGACATTTGCAGTCTGCTGGATTGACTTTTTTAAAGTTGTGGAAGCAGGGGCACCTGGACTCAAACACTCCCTAAGCTATTCCAATAGATTGGAGAGTTCATAAATTTAACACCAGTTCACAAACCAGAGATGTTTCTTCTCACACCAAAGTAAGATTTCACCCAACAATGTCTAAAAGCTTGCGAAGTCCCAAAAAGAGATCTTGCCCCAGCTGCCAGCCTGACTGAACGCATGGAGGTGGTGCCCTTACCTGCACACTAACTTTTTTCTTTAGCAAACACAAAATGCAGTGATTTGAAATTATGAAGATTTTCTATCAGAATGCACCAGTGTGGCCAGATTATTTATTAAACCATGTATGCTATGACATACTAGTGCCTTCAAAGAGAATCTGGTTAGAGACTGCATTCTCCACAACCTGCAAATTAAGCCAACAAAACCAGCTGTCAAGACTGCATTGTTACTGGTTTCTGCAGGTTTTCCAGTTAATACACAACCTCAACAGGCAGAGAAACAGGCAATTACACTTCAGAAGGCCTTTTACTCAGTGATCACATCACAAAGGCCTTCCATTTAAAATACAAAATGCAACTTGGTGCTTTCAAGGAATTGTGTTCAGTGTACATACATTATATATTAAAAATATTTATTTTATATATTACATGCACACAAAGATATATATTGTGTATATATTTTATGTACATGTACACAAAGATGGAAAAAATGAACTGCTTTCCCATCGTTGCAACAACAGAAGGGAAAATAATGGATTCTTTCATTATCAAGACCTGAGATTTCTCAGGCCCCAGATAGCCACTGTGTTAGTATTGTTAATGGAAAATGGTTAAACCTGGGCTCAAAAATATTTTAACCCAGCACAGATAAGAACAACGTTACCCTTAGAAGAAATAAAGATGCAGCAGAGATGCTAAGTTTAGTTTCTTACCTAAGCAAGTCAAACCCTTTAGTATTTCCCCCCCCTTGTTACTGGGCTTGCTGCACTGCTTAGAAGTGTTTTCATGAATTATTTCATATCATATGCTGGAAACTAAAGGTAGAAAACCTGAATATAAGCCCCTTAGGAAAGAAGTTACATCATCTTTCTAATATCACTCTCTTGTAATGGAAAATTGCTATGGAAGGTCAGAGGCATTAAATCACTCTCCACATTGTCAGTAAGATTTTTACGTTTCATTTCCCCTACACAAGAAAGGAGCAACAGGAAGGAGGATTTGACTGTCTGTTGCTGACAAAACTAAGCCTTGATTATGGGGCACCACTTCCACAAACAGGAAAGCAGAACTATCACATTTAAAATTAATTGGCCTACTTGCTACTTCAGTGTTCCTGTAACTATGAGAAAGAAAAATACAAAATATTTGTATTCAAGTCCACATACATCGTCTCCATCTGGTGCAGCTTAAATGCTTATAAGAAACACAAGATGAAATTTAAAAACTGTTTCAAACATCTTCCTGGGAAAATGTGAGACCTTATTCAACTTTCCACGATTGGAAATAGGAAAAAAAAAAAAAAAGAAAAAAAGTCTTTAAGAAGGAAAACTAAATCCAAGTGAGAAGGTCTTCAGCTGACTTCAAAAAGAGCAACTTAGTAATGTTTTGACTGAATTTAAGTTAGTAAAATACAGATTATAGTCTAAATCAGGACAGTTCTAAAAATATCTTCTGAGAACAATTCCTTCAAGATCCAGTTTCATAGCCTTCCCCCCAGCTTCTCCTATGCAAAACTCATCTATTAATTTCAACTGAGGCTCCCAGCTTCACAGCCATCCTTTATCACAAGCTCACAGATAGCGCTCTGTCTCCGGACTGATACACTAAAACAGGAGAATCTCAGCGTTTATTGATAAACTAAACCCTTTAAACTGACTGCTAGTGTTTGGCAGAGTCCAGCCATAAACATCCAGGTAGGACAGGTGACAAGGTGATGGCAGGAACACATCCACAAACCTCTCCCCACCTACAGCTTTTGTGACGACAGTGCAAACAGTTAAGTTTCAAAAACGCTTCAGAGACTCACCTAACTTACAGGTCAACAGCTACGACCCACCTACCTGAGGACCGTCCTTCAGCGTAGCGGCCGCAGCAAAGGATGGGTTTCCCTGCAGCCTCTGCCATTAGCGGAGGCCACAGATAGTGTGTCCTGTCATATTTCGCGCTAGGGCAATTAGTTGATGGAACTGCATCCTTCTGGTGGTAGGCCTGGGAATGGGCTGAGGAACAGGCCCCATTTGGTTCTTGATGTGCCCAGGTCTCCCCATATTGCTGACAGCTTCCCCTAGCTGATATGGGGTCTGTTAGGGCACAGAAGAGGTAGTGAAGGAAGAAGGTCAAAACTTAACCCAGTAAGGACTGTGCTAAGAAGGATACGGACTAAGACCTCCCTTTCCATATAGAAGTATGAAAAGATCACAGGCACAAAACAGGCTTAAGCACAGTGGCAGAACTGCACAGGCATTCCATGATTGAGGAGAGACTGATTTTCCAGACTCAAACAGGATGTGGGAATTTACTCAGCAGGTAGAAAAGTGAATTTGAAGGTTGCATTTGGATCACTTTCATTGGAAATCAACACAAGAGTAAAACTAGCAACCTCATAAAAAAATCAGCTACTGGGAGCTATAGCATGCTGCCACCCAATGAGAACATTGAGAAGAAACTCAGCATCTCCAAAACCGTTTTATCTTGATTGAACTCATCATTGAACTCAAAATCAAAAGCGACAGTAGTGGATTGGAGAAAGTACTTGGAAAGCAGGGCACAAATACCCCTCACCCCTCATCTGTTACCCACAATCACAACCTGTGTACCTAGTTAGAACGTTCCTACACTGTCACCACTTCAACAGCAGGAAAGAGAAAACAAACAAACAAAATATTATCTAACCATACTACAGCATGTGAAGTACAGAATATCAACAGCTAGCCCAGAAATCGTCTCATCTGCTTTCCAGTGCAGCCCTTCTATTCACTGTGTCTTCCAGCACTCCTTGGTGCTGAGAGTGATGATACACACCCAGCACTCCCTGAGAGCCTGCCTCTGCGTTCACTGCCTTTCTTCATGTAAAATCTGAATTCTGTCAGTGTCAACCCTCTAGAGAAAACAGCTGTGGGCAACTCATCCCCCTCAGGGACTTCTGGCACTGCCATTCCCTTCCTCGCCTAGAGCAGCTCCACACATACACACCAAAGAGGATCCAGTGCCACAGTGGGTGCCTCTAATAAAAGCAGAGCACCTATTTTACCAGCACTGAATGATTTCTGTGCCACGTTTCCTCTCTTGTTCATGTGATTTTAGTTCTCTAGAATATCAGGGAACGTACACAAGGAATGCACTATAGGTTTAAGGGGTTTTTTTTCCTCTCTAATTTTTATTCAACAGACTTACTAGAAGCCCTTCTCACTATGGTTTTTCTTTTTCCACAACACATGAAGAAATATAAATTCTTAGAATTAAAAGCTGACAGCTGTTACCATGCTACAGTCTGGTGAAAAAAAATGAATGGAGTTGGCTAAAAGAAAAGGTTATTTTCAAAAAAGTCTTGTCAAACTACTAGATCAAGATCAGATCTAGAATCCGACTCCAAGGAGTGAGGTCTGATGACATTACAACACTCTGTGCAGCCCTTATCTGTGAGACCACAAAGCCCACAGCTGAGATTTTGTTGAAACGATCTCTCTGGCGAGATTGACGCTTGCAGTTTTGGGCACAAGCAAATTGCAATTTCCACTAATGGAATAAATTTGCAGTTTCCTAATAAGGTCCCATGCAGTAAAGTCATTAATCTCAAGCTATTGCTTTTGTTACTCTGTCTTTTAAATCCTGAATCATAAGTGTACAGCATCTTATAGAAACAGACTTTCATACTATAGCTAACAGCAACTGAGCAATAAGGTATTAAAATAGGACCATCTGTTGAATTATCTCTGTATAAACCTTGAGACATTATACCACAATGCATTTTAACATCTCATTTTGATATCCACATGATCCTCCAGATACACCCAGAAGCACTGCGAGCAACGCAGTTTCACCTGAGCAGTCACTGCTGAGAGAGCAACTCACATGGCAAGAACCCTTCAGAAGCTGAGAAGGATTTATTTAGGAAGAGCATTAGTTGTTAGTATTCAAAAGTTAGTGTCAACTTACAGCTCAAAGTAAACTTCCCACTATGTTGGAAAACAAATACAACCAATTCATGCTCTGCAAAACAGCAGCGCTGCTCCCAAAATGAACTGTTTAAAGTGAACTACTCTGGCTCTGACTAGAAACACTAGTGTTTATACACAGGTGTGCTGCTAAAAAAAAAAGAGGTAGCTCTGAAAAGGTTCCGTCTCTTCACAAAAGCAGCATTCCTATGGCTGACCCCCGGACCTGTTCTCTGTTCACCACAGGATTTCTTCCAGACATGTACAGAAGAGCCACAAGGCACAGAAATGCCCTTTCCAAGGACACGCTACTATCAAAGTCACAAAGAGGCCTAGATCAAATGCACGCTGATCTCTGAAGTACCTGCTATCATCTTTGCTACAACAGGAACCCTAAGATACAGCTGAGCATCAGAAGCAGAGCTATCGAGGTTGTAATCAAGGGGATTTGGTTTTGTCAGGTTTTTGATTTGTTTAAGCGAAAGTGTCAAGTTGGCAAGAACAGTTGGATCAGGAAAAGAAAAAAAAAAAATCACTGTGAATTATTTTAATTATATTTTAATTATAATTATATTTTAATTATTTTAATATAGCACTATATTCAGAGATACAGCTACAAACCTTCCCAGCACACACACACACACCCCTTCCCGAATAAGAATCAACACTTCCAAGGAGCAGCGCCGGCACGCAGGCAGCTCTCTGTGCAGGGAAGTGCAATTCATGAATGAGCTCCAGGAGTAACAGCAGCCCGGCGTCTCTTCAGAGAGCTGAAATCGATTTACTGCCGCACTAGTGTCAGGAGGATTTTATGAGACGCACTTTCCTACTCCCATC
>NW_010288334.1:0-251 GCF_000700745.2 Antrostomus carolinensis | reverse complement strand
CAAACGCACGGAGGATTTGGCACGCTGGGTCGTTTTAAGTTCTGAAGGTGCTGCAGATGCTTCTGGAAACTAAATTTCAGGTCGTGTGCCTCATTTATCCCCGATTCCGCCAGAACACACCGCTGAACACCTCCCGATGCCTCGTCCTGTCCGAGTTTCCTACTCGCTCGGTCGCCCCAAGGAGTCGCTTGGGCGAGGGCGGGACCGGCCGCGGCCAACGCCAAACTTCCACGGCTCGGTCCCGGCACCGG
>NW_010288333.1:1032-5194 GCF_000700745.2 Antrostomus carolinensis | reverse complement strand
TATTTCATTAAATTTTTCCCTGCCCAGCTCTGCAGCCTGTCTAGGTCTTGCTGGACGACAGCACAGCCTTCTGGTGTGTCAGCTTCTCCTCCCAGCTTTGTATCATCAGCAAATTATTAAAAAGTACTTCTGTTCTGGTATTCTTTTCCCCAAAGATATTATCTATTAAGAGTTCAACCTGACAAATCAATGAACTTGAGCAGTGAATATAAAGTATTTGGGATATGTTTTTTTCAATAACTTGACAGTGAATTGGCTTGAATAGAAATTAATTTCCTCTCACCAATTGGTTTTTACTTATGAGTTCCAAAGGACTTCACATGTGCTAAAAGTCCTGATTAGAGTTTGTAGAGAAAAGACTCACATGAAAGAACAGGTCTGCACATGCTGACAGAGAGGGGTGTAAATTACATCTCACTCAACCTGAAGATGTTGTTGCAACTTTGTACAGGTTCACCTAAGAGATACCTTTTTTTGAGAATTTATCAGGGAAAGAACAGGTTGAAAAAGTTGCCTTCATTTCAGGGTAGACTGAATTATATCAGTTCTTAAGGAATGAAAATCCTTCTCCAACTTTGTATCCCCGTGTTCTCTTTCAGAGAAGTATTTAGCTTATCATCCCTTATTTATAACATGAAGACCCCCCTATCATTCCTTTGACTTCAAAATTACCAACTTTTAATGGATAAAATAATTAGCCGTTCTGTCCTAGAGCTCTTGAAATCTTTAGCTACATTCTACAGAACTTGATTTTTATTTTGCTTCACACTTAAATTTATTGACTTATATGAATATGTCTTCAATTGTTTTGACATTAATATGGTTTATACATATATGTGGACTTTTATGTGTACTAGGAATACCATCTACCCTATCTGAAACAAGAATAAAGCAAATTACACCTTCATGAATATTTCCTTACTATTTTTCTCAGTTGCTCTCGAAAGTACTTTCCACGCATTAAGCAAATTTAATCCTGATTTACATGGGCATGATAGTAAAACCATGCCCAAAGCTGTACGTGACAAAACTAATCCTTCCTTGTATGCTTGAAATTTTAAAACAAATTGACCGTTTCTGTTGTCGTTGTTTATGAGCCCAGTTATTGAGATCTTAACAAAATGAATACAAATAATGGCAAATGTTTACGTTAACTTCAGTCACTACATTTAGCTTACCAAGTTCTATGAGTGTAATAAGGCTATTATAGAAACATGCTGACAAAAAACACTACAAATTCTCATATGACATTTAGATTAGGGAAAAGGAATTCCCCTGAAAAGAACTATTATATCTTTTGAATAAAAATTTCTGTTGTGAATATTTAACTAAAAAGATCAACAAAATATTTTTTTAAAATGTTTTTCTTTTTCCATAAGGACAATTGAAATTATTTAATAAATAATAGAAAAAAACCCTGAGATGTTAAGAGATCTTTTGTTTTAGTTTTTCTTATTGTTTTACAAGGAGTAGTTAATTTCATAAAGTATAATAACAAAATAATTACATAATAAAAAACCAGTAAAATTTAAGGAAAATTGAGAGTATGAGACTGATTTGTTTTTTTTTGTAGAAGAGGTTCCAATTTTGGCAGATGAGTATAGACTTTTTAAATGTATATTTATTTTGGTTGTGATGGGGAGCAAAATTTCAATATTATGTGGATTAATAATATAAAATATTCAAATCTGTTATAATATTTCATTTCAGTATATAATTTCTATTTTGAACAACTTATCATAACAGTAAAGTAAAAGCTGACGGAAAGTTTATTTCACGCTGAAAACCAGAATCCACTTCTGAGATTAAATAGACTCCTAACTACTCTATACCTCACTAAGCTATTGTAACAAAAATCCATACTTTCACCACACAAGAAAAAGTTGAATATAAAAATTTGAAAAGTATCTCAGTGCTGCAAAGCTGAAGTCCCAGATTTTAAAGTGACTTATGTGCCTTCAGGTTACTCTGAAAGTCGAGACTTAAAATTGAAGTAACTGGGAGACTGTACATATAAACTGGATGGGAAGGTAGGGATGATGGTTCTGTCCATCACAATTAATTTCTATACTATGAGGACAAGGATTTCAGCAGTGGAAGCAAATGACAGTAAATTAGAATACATTTCAGGTATCTAAGAACTGCAAATTCAGTTTATTAAAAAGAGTGTTATATTCCTAAGTTTCACTTCAATTTTTTATCTATTTTGGCTTACTTAAGTTTAGCAGAACAATGCAAATATAGCTCAAGTTCAGCCCATAGCTGCCCATTTTAATCACAACAGAGGCTTCTTCTCAGTCACTACAGTAACTTTGATAGCTTGTTTCTACACAGATTATTCCAGACATCATGAAGAATCATATGATTATCCATTGAACTCCACTCTGGTTTGTATCATGTTTTTTTATCTTGTGAATTTTGTCTCTGGATTTTTATCTCCCACCAAATCCCTGACTGCAAATATAAATTTGTATGTGATACTCACATGGTTTCAAGGATTAATTCAAGAAAAAACCATACTCTGCTATCTTTTTTTTTTTTAAGTCAAAACAATAAGTCTGTCAAATGTTGATATTGATCACTATAGGCTGTCCAGAAGGGACAGGCAGGGAAGGAGGGGCAGAAGCGTTGCCCTCTATATCAAGAAATGGATAGAGTGTGAGGAGTTGTTGCTGAAGAGTGAATGCTTCTAGGTAAGAATTAGACACCGAGGCAACAAAGGGAATTTGGTGTCTGCTACAGGCTGCCCAATCACAGGAATCTATTGACAAAGCCTTCTTAATCCAGCAATAGGAGGCATCACACTTAAAGGCTCTCATCCTGCTGGGAGACTTCAACCAACCTGACATCTACTGGAAAAGTAGCATGGTGAGCTATAGGCAATCCAGGAGACTCTTGGAGTGCATGGAGGATAACTTCTTAAGCCAGGTAATAGACAGCCTTACCAGAGAGGATGTGATACTGAACCTGATGGTCACCAATGCAAGTGAGCTAATCAGTGACATCAAGATTGGAGGCAGCCTGGGCTACAGTGATCATGCACTGGTGGAGATCACAGTCCTGAGGGTTACGAGTCAGGCGAAGAGTAAAGTCAGGACCCTGAACTTGAGGAAAGCAAACCTTCAACTGTTCAAAGAGTTAGTAAATAAGACCCCCTGGGAAACTGTCCTCAGGGACAAGGGAGTAGAACAGAGCTGGTAGGTCTTTCATGAATCTTTCCATAGAGCACAAGAGCTCTCAATCACCAAGCGCAAGAGATCAGGCAAGAAAGGCAAGAAACTGGCAGGTTGAGACTTGCTGGTCAAACTTAAGAGCAGGAAGGAAATGCACAGGCAGTGGAAGCAAGGACAAGTATCCTGGGAAGCATATATGGACACTGCTTGGTTGTGTAGGGATGGGGTCAGGAAGACCAATGAGTCAGTGGAGCTGAACTTGACAAGGGATGCAAAAAGTTATAACGGTTTCTACAGGTATATCAGACAGGAAAGGAGGGTAGTAGAAAGTGTACTCACCCTGATAAGCAACACTGGAAAACTGCTAACAACAGATGAGAAGACTGAGGTACTCTACCACTATTTTGCCTCAGTCTTCCCTGTCAACCTCTCTTCCCACACCTCTCGAGTGGATGGACCACAGGGCAAGGACTGAGTGAGCAAAGTACCTCACACTGTAAGAGAAGATCAGGTTTGTGACTAGCTGTGGAACTTGAATATATATAAGTCTATGGGACATGGTGAGATGCATCCCAGAGTCCTGAGGGAATTGGCTGTTGTAATTGTCAAGCCACTCTTCATGATATTTGAAAAGTCTTTGCAGTCAGGTGAAGTTCTTGGTGACTGGAGAAAAGGAAATATTGCACCCTTTTTTGAAAAGGGTAGAAAGGGGGATCCTGAGAAGTATCAATCTGTCAGCCTCACCTCTGTGCCTGGGAAGATCATGGAACAGATTGATCTGTGGAATCAAACCTTACAACTCATAGGGAGTAATAAGGCAGGTATGTTTTATTCACCAGCAGGCGACAAGATGGATCACTCCATAAAGGCCCTGCGTGCCCACTCTTTTACAAAAACATTATTTAAAGTACACACACATACATATTCATTAAATTTAGGATGGGTTAAGCTAATTAGTTCAAAAAAATTTTTAACATAAGTTCACTCCC
>NW_010288333.1:0-200 GCF_000700745.2 Antrostomus carolinensis | reverse complement strand
CTTTCTTGTGTTGGGGGCTCCAGAACTGGACGCAGTATTCCAGGTGGGGCCTTACGAGAGCGGAGTAGAGGGGCAGAATCACCTCCCCCAACCTGCTGACCATGCTTCTCTTGATGCAGCCCAGGACACTGTTGGCCTTCTGGGCTGCAAAAGTACATTGCAGGCTCACGTTCAGCTTCTCGTCTACCACCACTCCCAAG
>NW_010288332.1:0-1376 GCF_000700745.2 Antrostomus carolinensis | reverse complement strand
GGCGGGGGGGGTTGTCCCTGTGCTGGAGATGCCACGGCCACAACTTGGCTCCAGTTGCTTGGTCAAGGAGCCCATCATGGTTCCCAGTGGGTGCTGGGATGGGTGGGAGTGAGTCCAGCCCTGCCACCTCCCCTTGGGCTGGGGGACCCCCAGCTCATCCCAGCACCCTGAGCATCAGCGGGCTGGGAAACTGCTCCTTGGCAGTGTTCAGCAGCTCACAGGGGACACCTGTGTCATCTGCAAGGGACAGGGTGGCTGGGAGGGGGGTGTCACCTTCCCCGCTCTCTCCCCAGGATGAACCAGGCCCCCACGGTGGGTTTTGAGGGAGACGTGGGCAGTCGGACCACACACCACTTCATGTACCCCGAGAGTGCCAAGAACCTGCCAGCCAACGTCAGCTTTGTGCTGGTGCCCTTCAAAACCCTGGACCTGCTCTGGATCGCCAGTGCCCTCTCCACCGGCCAGATCAGGTTGTAAGTACCTGGCAGGCACTGGTGGCACCAAGCTGGCCCCTCTGCTGCTGTGGGGGCAGCTCCCCCGGGTGCAGTGGGGATTCATCAGTTCCTCCCTCCTGGACCATCCCAGGCAGCTCGGGCTGGGGTTGGGGGGTGCAGGACCCCCAGGATCTCACCTGTCTCTCCACTTTTTTCCCAGCACGTACGCGCCTGTGAAGCCTTTTCTGCGGGTGGACAAAGAAAAGGTAAGGAGGATCATCCCAACCATGGTGCTGAGCACCCGTGTGGCCATGGCCACATCACCCCATCTTCCCCTGGAGTCCCCACACACCTCTTGGTGCTCCTTCCTGGGGTGCTGATGCCGATGGGAGTTTGGCCGGGACTCTGGCGCTGACCCCAGCCCGTCCTCCCAGGTGCAGATCTACAATCCTGCCTTCTTCAAGTACATCCACGATCGCTGGACAGAGCACCATGGGCGCTACCCCTCCACTGGCATGCTGGTGCTCTTCTTCGCCCTCCACGTCTGTGATGAGGTGGGTGATGGCTCCTTGGGGTCCTTCTCTGAGCTGTGGGGGGGTCCTGGATGGGCTGAGGAATCCCAGAGGAGCTGTGGGGTCCTGGATGAGCTTGTGTGGTCCCAGATGGGCTGTGGCATCCCGGATGGCACAGGAAGGGCTTTCTGGGATCCTGAACCTTGCAGGGTCAAGGAGGAAGGCGGCTTCTTTGGGTTCCCACCACAGCAGTTTTGCTTGCTTCTGCTGCCTGACACCACGGTGATGGGCACCCTTGGACGGTGGGGAGGCTCTGCAGGGGGATGTACAGCTCTGACAGTGCCAAATCCTCCCCCGGCAGTGCGGTGGGTGCTCAGGCGAGGGGATCCGGGCTGGCTCACCCCTCTTCCCCCCAACACAGGTAAACGTC
>NW_010288331.1:0-519 GCF_000700745.2 Antrostomus carolinensis | reverse complement strand
GGATCTTGGCCCTTCCCTCTTGCCCCCCACCCACTTGGGGACCCTTCCCCTCCCTTGGGCTGTGCTGGAGGGTCTCTAAGGCTGCCATCAGCTCCAGCCTGGTGAGGATGGGGCCAGCTTGCTAGGCCATGAGCGGAAGGAACAAGCTGGGAGCGGTGCTGGGACTCCATCCTCACATTGCCATCTAGCGTCCTCCCCACTCCTGGGAGGATTCTGGGCCACCACAGCTTGGGGTGCTACTGGCCAGCACCCTACATTGCCATCCGAGCACCCAACCGTGCATTGCTCCCCTTGCCAAGCCCACCAGCTGAGGGGACACACCCCACCCCCCCCCCCACCCATTCCATCATCTGCAGATGAGAGCATCCCAGCCAGACAGACGGACATTCCCTGGCGCCTCAAGCAGATGCTGGATATCCTGGTGTATGAGGAGAAGCAGCACCAGGCAGGAGAAACTGGACCATGCCTTGAATATCTACTCCAGCATAAAGTCCTGGAAACCCTGAGCACACTGGGCAA
>NW_010288330.1:31558-43559 GCF_000700745.2 Antrostomus carolinensis | reverse complement strand
CCAAGCCGTGGCAGCCCTGCCCACAGGCACAGGCACCGGGGTAAGCAGGCTGCAGGTAGCACGCTCAGGGTCCCAGGAGTTGGGGTCTCTTCCTGCAAACCCAGGGACATCTCCCACCCCGGCCGTGCTGCTCTGATGTGGCAGGTCCCTCCTTGGTATCCGTGGGCTTCCCCTACAAACCGGGCTGCAAAGGAGGGTGGAGGGTCAGGGCTCTGGCCAAGATGCCAATAGAGAGTCCTAGATGGTCCCGTGGGGACATGGGGGCCATGGGAGAGCTGGGGGTGAGCACCAGGCAGCCAAAGAGCCCACAGCACCATGGCATGGGGCCAAAGCTGGGGTGCACTGGAGTGTTTGTCAGTATCTGAGCATCACAATCCCAGATTAGCTCTCTGATACAGATATAGCACACGCGTTCCAAGGTCACCCAGCTCCCCAAACCCTCCTGCTGCCTCCTGCTCCCCCAGCTCAGGGCTTGCCCACACTCTTGACTGCAGCTTTCCAGCCTCCAGCACTGGTTGCTCTGATGGTTCTGCTGGAGGGGGAAACAGGGGAGCAGCTCTTGTCCCCGCAGGGCACCTCTTCTGCTGAGCCTGCATGTTGGTGCTGCTTCTCCTCCAGGCATAACACTGGAGCTGAACCCCAGGCTGCTGACTCAGCGCGGGGACAGGAGCAGGCAAGGATGCTGGCTGGGGCAGGAAGGCTGGCCGGTCTCTCAGAGAAAGGTGAGAAGATGTCCTGGAGCCTCTCAGGCCGAAGCAGTGAGCAGGCATTGTCCTCCTGCCTGGCTCCTCCATGAGATGGCCACAGAAGAGGTTTAGGGGCTGCAAAAGTGAACGGTGGTACAGACTGGGGTGTGTGCTCTGTTCTCACAGCGCCCAGCAACGCGTCTCGGGATTGTCTCAGGGCCTGATCCTTCCCTGAGGAGCGTGGTTAGAGGTCGTGTAGTGGAGCCGGAAAGCAGACAGGGTCATGGATGAAGAAGCAGGAGGCATCAGTGCAAGAGGCCAGCTGGGTCATGGGTGGCCTTGCTGCCCACCCCATGATAGGGTACAGGAGATCTCTCTAGAGAGATGGGGCTTGAACTCCGCATCAGGACATCGTGGAGACTCGACACTGGAAGTTTTATGTCTAGATCCCTTTTCTAGCCCCACGTATTTTAGTCTCTAACTTTATCCTTGTTCTTCCTCAGTGGTTTCTCCTGCTGTCCCAGGCAGCTGTCAAGCTCCTTGCTTGCACTTTCTGGTTCATTTTTGGTGGGCCACTTGCTTTTTCCACTTGTTCTTTTGTCGTGCCTGTTTTAGAGCAGTATTGATTTCTCTTTTTGCTTGACTTCCACAAAAGCTGCTCTGGGCTCCCAGCTGAGGATGATGCTTTTCACCATCCCTCTACTTCCCTTTGAAAACACCCAGCCCCCTAACCCCTGCAAGCAACAAGACACCTCAGACCCCTGAGTATGGATAGATGAAAGGCCTGGATGTAGTCCCCAGTGTAAACTACAGCAGCTCTGGGTCTGCTGGAGTTTAAACAGCCTCCTCTGAGCTGGCGCTGCCTCATCTACAATCCACCCCCTTCCCACTAGAGCTGATCCAGAACTGGCAGCAATTTGGTGGGAGCAGAGGGAAGATATTTCAGGTTTGATGGAGCTGCCCTTTCCCAAGGAGTGAACACCATCTCATTTCACTATGGCTTTCACCTGCCCATGTGTTACTCCAGGACCTGGAGACTCTTTTTGTGACCTCCTGGGGATGGAATTGGAGACCACCATGGTGCCTGCAGAGTCAGGGTTTCTACTGACCTCCTGTAGCCATTGGGGAGGCAGAGGAGAGCCAGGCAGGGATTTTCAGGCAGTCACTAGGGATGAACGATAGCCACCACCTTTGCCAAAGAGATGGAACTAGGAAGCCGCCCTGCTCTGCGGAGGATCGTGGCTGTGGCTCCCAAGGGAAGGGACTAAACCAGGCATCTGGCTGGAGATGCCAGTGCTGTGGAAGAGCATGTGGATTACCCAGTGCCTGCTGGAAACATGTCCCTCTTCCTTCTCCTGGCAGGCAGGAGCCCCCTGAAGCCCTGGGAGCAGCAGCAGAGAAGGCTTCTTGCTTCCCCCGGGAGCTGGGGCAGCCTGGCAGAGGGGTTGCATCCACCACACACAGGCATCATCAGCTCCAGTGCAATGTCCCCTGTCCCTGCTGCCCCCACCACCCTCCCCTCTCCTCCCTGCAGCCACCATCCAAGCAGAGCACATTAAAAACTTAATGCAAAACTAATTAGTCATCCAGAAACCTGTGGCAAAGCCTTCAGTGCATTTTTCTGCTCGTTTTATTCGGCTCCCCTGGCAGAGGATGCGTGTCTCCCATCTCTGCCAAACAACTCATGGGCACCGTGGTGGGAGCATGGTGCTGGTGGGGTGAGAGGGGCTCCCCCAGCAAGGGAAGAGGTTGGGGGAGGTCTGTGAAGGAGGGAGGCCAGCATGAGTGCCTGCTTCTGGCTGTGAGAGGAGACCTTCAAAGAAAATGCTGCCACTGACCTGAGCCTGGGCAGAGTTTAGCCCCTTGCAGCTTGGGAAAGGTCCGGGGCCACCCCTAAAGTGTGTGTGTGGGGCAGGGGGTAGGGTCACTGGAAAACTCAGGCTGGAAGAGGGACCTCAGGAGGTCTCAAGTGCAACCTCCTGCTCAAAGCAGGGTCAGCTATGGGGTCAGACTGGGTTGCTCAGGGCTTTATCCAGTCGGGTCTTGCAAAACCCCAAGGATGGAGGATGCTATGACATCTATGGGGTTTTTCTCTTCAAATAGTGCCACCCAGCCCAGTTCCTGGGATTGTGTGGGGAAACTGGGCCTCCACCTGCCAGGGCAAGGGTAGGGTGAGGCACAGGAAAGGGACAACTCCTTGTTGGCATGGTGGCCATGCTTCATGCCTTTCTTGGAAGCAAGGGTAGAAGGATGGTGGGTCCCTACAGCTGCTGGTTGAAACTGAGAGCAGGATTTGAGGTTGGGCATGTCCTTGGCATGGCTGGGGCAATCGATGAGCAACCTGTGCCTCTGGAGAGTGTCCTGGAGCATCACATCCAGCCTAGGGTGGTTGAAACTGAGGCAGTTTGTAGAAAAACAGGAGAATCAGCTGGAAAGCTTGTGTGTGAAGAGAGACTAAAAGAGCTTTGTGTCTGTCTTGGCTAGATGGAGACAGGGTAACAGGGTGCAAGTACCCAGGGGAGGAGGGAGAAGAGGAATGAAGCTGGAGAGAAAGGGGTGAAAGTGGGTGGGAAGGTGCCTGGTAATCCCAGGTCTGAGTCTGCAGAACAGTCCCTGAGAAGAAAGTGGAAAGTTTCAGGCCAGCCTGGACAAAATCCTGGGGGAATCAAGCGTCAGCAAGCTGCAGGCAGAGCAGCAGCGAGGACTGGGTGACATCTCTAGAGGACTCCACTCTTCATGTGACACCAGTGACTCACCAGCACCTCTGAGCTAAGTGACAGCCGAGCCAAAAGGTCTGTCCCCAGGAGGGAGCTGCTCAGAGGGGACATGGATAAGCCCATCTCTTGGGATGCACCGTGAGAGCAGCAGAGCTCCACGCCTGGCTCTGAGAGCCTTCTGCACTGATGGACAGTGTCAAGTCACCCCACAGAGCATCGTCTGAGAGCCAAGACTGCTCATCCTTTCCTCCTCTTCCAAAACAGCAGGACCCACAAACAGGAGCCCGCAGGATCTGTCTGCCACTTATCCCTCTGCTCATTAGATATTTCTCCAAAAATAGTGCTTTTGGGTCATTTAAAGCTCTAGATCACAGCATTGGCATCTGAATATCTGCTGATAGCTACACAGTCAACATGCAGATGCACACTTAATTACTAGCATGCACACAGAAATGCAGCAATTCACTACAAACTAAACACCGGTGCATTATACTCAATGCACATTAATCCAAATTAGCTTTGTATTTCTGCATAACTATGTACTGAGCGTGTGGTGAGGTATTTAAATTTGTAGCAGCTATTACTACTGACTCACATTAAACCATATATTTATCAGAATTGGTTTTTTGATGTATATAATATACCACAAGAAGCTGTGATACTTCTTTGCCTTCCAAGATATTTTTTCCCCTAATTAACACGTCTGTAATACCTGGTCAGCGTGGGTCAAATCCTTAGGGACTCTGAAATAGCAATGCCACCTCTCCCCCCACGGGCATGTCCCTGCCACAGTGCTGGCACAGGAGTTGTTATCGTGGAAATCTTGGAGGTGGAAGTGTTGGGATTTCTCTGCTGTCATTTTTATGCTGGATCAGTCAGAGCAAATGCTGCTTTAAGTATTTCTATACCGTACTCACGTGGCAGAACAGTGCATGTTTGCTGGGGTGCCAGCCAGGATGTGACAACAAGGATGGATTTAGCTGCCTGTGGTCCAGCCTAATGGTATTCAGACTGTCCCTTCTGCCACAACTTCCATCCCCAAGGCTCGCAGGTGGTGCCCGTGATGCTAGGCAGCTCCACAGACCTTGTCGGTCTTCTGAGAGTTCGAATCAGCAAAGCTCCAGCCCCACAGCCCAGTCACGCAGAGCCAAGGTGTGAGCACGTCTGGGATTCAGCAAAGTAACTGCTTTGTCCCAGATGCTTTCCCCAACTGCTGTCTGGAGAAGTGAAGGATAATGTGCTCAGGCAGTCGGTGATGGATGGCAGGGCGAGGATGGAGATGAGGAGATGGATGGTACCGCTTGCGGGAGGAGGAGGAGGGAGGCTGAAGGGCTGGGGCAGCTGGTGGTGGCTGGAGCCATGCAGAACTGCTGCTGTGGTGGTTATGGACTCTCAGGATTGCAGCAAGGTCCCAGCAAGGAGGCTGGAGGTGTGGAGGATGTAGAGAAGCAGAGTTGTTTGGGTTAAGTTGCCTTTGCATCTTCCACCTTGTCCCTGTTCTGAGAGGGTGGGATGGGGTGGGAGAGGAAGGAATAGCACCGTCCTGTGCCCACTGCTGCCTCAGGGAAACAGGATGCCATGATCTCCATCCACACTTGGGTGAGTCACTGCCACATTTGTCATTACCAGGTTAGCTGAGGCCTCGGGGTCACGGGAGGCAGTGGCTGTCGTTCGCTTCTGGAGAAAGCTGAGCTGGCAACCCCCAGTGCCGGCTCTCCCAGCCCTCTCCACGCTGAACGCTGAAGGGGGAGAAGCTCTGTGGCTGGTGGAGGCAGGGAGAAATCCCAGAGGAGAGCATGATAAATCATCTCTCTGCACAGACCCTGTGCAGTTTGTGCCTTCAATGTCCCTGCAAGGACAATGGCACCTGGGTACAGCCACAATTAGGAGCAGTAGAAATATCTGAGGGGCTGTTTAGATCCCACTCCTGGCATCTTCTCACTGGAGGTGTGGGAGATACAGGGGGGGTCAGGATCTGTCCTGCAGCACTGAGCTGCTCCAACATCCCCATCTCTAGCTGTAGAGAGCAACCTCCTGGCATGGAGGGCCCTCTCCCCAGGGTACAGAAACACTGTGTGCTTGGGAAGAGGGAGGAGGTGGGGACCTGGACCACCTTCTCAGGCAAGCAGCAGTTAAAGCCTGTCCTGGGAGGCCAGGGAGAGGTGGTGTTTGCTCCCGTGGAGCACACCTTTAGTTGTGCCTAATGCTTACAGCACGAGTGGGGGATTGCTTTTGTTTTGATGGGCAAAAAAGTGCAGAGGAGCAACCTCTCTCCAATGAATCAAGCAGCTCCTGAGCCTGCCTCCCACTTGCAAGCTCTCCTTTGTCCACAGGGTTACAAATCAGGCAATGCTTGTCAGGTGCAAAGAGAGACCGTGAGGCCATTACTGTCCACAGGGCACCTGCTGTTTCTGTCATTTCTAACCAGTTCCATGAGAGGAGTGAGTGGGAGAGTCTCATTTCTGCAGTAATTCCTGTTTCCCAACAGCAGAGACAAATGCAGGCTGTGTCCAAAAAAATGGCAAGAGAAAAAAAAAATAAAAATCCAACATGTCCTTCTAGCTAAGGGCTGTGTGACATCTCAAAGCAGCTCCCTTCACAGCCAAGGGGGATCTGTGGAAGGACAAGGGACACCCAAAACATGCCCAAACCCACCCTAGAGCAAACTACCATCCCCCTCTTCTATTCAATAAGGAGGGAGGAAAACCATGTGCTGGGACCTGGAATTTCCAGGAGCATTGTCCTCTGCTAGAGAGTCACAGCCGGGGTTTTGGTCCAGCAAAGTAGGGAGAGGCAGTCCCTGGAAGCAACCGTGGCCAGCACGCTCTGGGGTTAAACACAAATCCACCTAAGAGGGAAAGTGGGTCAGGGCGGTCTCCACGCAGCTCACTAACAGGTTAATTTGATTCCTCGTTTAGTCGGAGCAGAAGGAAATTGTGGGCTCCAACTCCCACCCTTCCCTTTGATCTCTTGTGATGGCTGCAGGCACTTGCTTTTTTTCTGCAAGGGCTGGATTCAAAGCCCCAAAGCTGCTTGTTTGTTGTGAGGTGAGATGATGGAGTGGGGTGAGAGGCAGTCTGGGGAAGGAGCTCTCCCAGGCCCTCGCCCTGGCAGGGCAGTGGTGGGAGAAGAATGTCATTTTTGTGAGCAATCAGGACATCCTTGCCCACCTGGCTCCCATTCCACTTGCCCCTCCCTCCCTAAAAGGCTTATAAAGGCCAAAGCACGGGCTTGTTTTGCATCTCAGTTCTGCTAACCTTGCCTCTGGGCTGCAGCAGCTCTTCTCCAGGGCTCACCATCAAGGGCATCCAGCCATTGCCACCTTCCCAGTGGTGGATTCAGGTCTCCTCCTCCAGGAAGCAGGTCAGTGCTAAAATAACAGCCTCATCCTGTCTTTGCTTCTAGGGGTGAGCAAAGCACCCAGGCAGGGGCTGGGGAAGGGGAGAGCCATCCTTCCTTGCGATGATGGAAAGGGGTGTCTCCTGCTCACCCAGAGGCTGGGCAAAGGACAGAGTGGCGCTGGTGCTGTGCCTTTGTCCCATGTGCCACAGCTGCCCTCAACCCAATGCCAGCACTGCAGCCTGGCCACAGCTTTTATTGCCACAGCTTGTGGCTGCAGGATTCAGCTGTCCAAGCACTGGGCAGCATGGATCCATCTGCCCATCCATCCTGCTGCTGCCAGGGCCTTGCTGCACATGCTTTGGAGAGGTGGGGTGCAGCCATCCGAGCGTTGTTGGTTTATTTTGCAGGCGACGATGATAATTTTCTGCCTGCTGCACACTCTTTAATTAACAGCTCAGAGAATGTGGGGCGAGAGGCGTAATGAGCGCTCCGTTTGCATATCAAAAGGCAGCATCGTTAATATCTCTGCGCTCGCAAGAGCTCTGGGAAGGCAAGCGGGTCGCAGGCAGGGATGCTGGTGAGGGCTGAGGCTGAAAGCCCAGCTTGGTGTGTGAGGGGCTGCTGTGCAGCTGGGTGCTGGGCAGGGAGTGGGCATCTTCCCATCCTGGGGTGGCAAACAGAAAGGTTTGGCCAAGGGGGCTGCGTAACAGGCCATTTTCTCTGCAAAGATGGAGCTTGCTGAGGATTTTTTATTAAGTTGTCCAAATCCAGCAACATCCCAGGCTGCAGCAGCTCTGTTTCTTGACTCTCCTGCCGTGCTGGAGGAGTTGTCCCCAGATGACCCCTCGCTGGCCAGTGTCGGTGGCCCAGGAAGGCTGTGCTGAAGTGGTTGATTGTTCAGATAAAGCTTATCCTGTTACCCAGGCTGTTTGTCGCCGTACGGCATTTGCACAGAGAAGTCCCTGTAGATCTCAATTTGGCTGTGCTCAGCCAGCAGGATTAAATGTTCCTTTGCTTCTGTCTCCTGCGTGGAGGAAATCAGCTACCCGGGTGATGGTTTATTCCTACACATGCACTCATCTTTCTTTCCTTAACTCTTTTCTAATTAAATATAAAAATTTCCCAGGGGATGGGGGAGATGGCACAGCAGGGTATCCATGGTTCTCCCTGCAAGTCTGGACACAGCGTGTTTACTGGGAACCCATCCTTGCCAGGGTCCTGAGGTTTTCTGTCAGCAAGAGGCTTGTTTTGGGTACTTGGGTTAGCCCATCCACTTACCTGTGTGTAGGCTCGGGTGGGACTGGTCCAGCAGGTACTGGGTTTCCCTAGAGCAAAGCTGGAGGAAGCCTCTGGGGGTTTTGCAAAGTCCTGGGATGAGGAATGGGATGCCCAGGCTTCCTTCTGCTCTGCTCCTCCTGCTTCTGCGCAGACTGCGTTGGTGTGGGTAACCTCACCAGGTGGCCTCAAGGAGCTGAGAATTTGCAGCCTCTGGAGGAAGGAGATGACAATTTCTAGAGCCTGATTTTTCTCCCTTGCCATCCTCCCAGTTAGACAGGGCATGTCAGGCACTGAGAGATACTGGAAGGGGGGGTTGCACACAGATAAGCAGCAGCCAAGCTGAAAGACCAAGGAGGGAAAAATGAGTTGTTGGTAGAGGTGTAGCTAATATCTGTCTCTCTTCCTCTCTGTCCAGGCACACTTGGAAATGCTTTTGGAGGAAATAACCATATCTGGACAGAAATAACATGCACTCCTGCAGCTGAGGGAACCCTGCCTAGCTCAGCAGCAGGCGTCTCTGCACGTCCAAGGGAAGGATGGGGCAGTCTTTGTGGGGTACAGGAGCTCAGGTTTGGTAGCTGTCCTGGTTTGAAGCTGGGACAGAGCTGGTTTCTTTTTAGTGGCTAGAACAGCACTGGGGTTTGGTTTCAGCTGGGATTTGTGATGAGAGAAACACTGAGAACATACCAGTGTTTGCATTTTGTTGCTAGAAGCTGAAAGACTTTGTGGTTTTTTTAGTTTACAAGTGCAAGATCTCTGTGGTGAGGAATATTGAAATGAATTAGCTCCATGGGCATTTGGCTCTGCCAAGGGGCTATTCCATCTCCTGTCCCCCATGGGCAGGAGATCCATGAGGGGCTCTTCCTCTCTTGCTCGCTCAGGCTCTGGTTCTCCCGGGATTGCGGTTTCAGTTCGGGATTGTCACTCCTCCGGGATCGTTATCTGGGAACAGGTTGGGCTTGGTTGGTGGGTGGTGAGCGATGGCACTGGGTATCACTCATTTGCATACTTTATTACTATTATTATTATCATTATTATTTTAATATCAGTATTATTTTTTATTTTAATTATTAAACTGTTCTTATGTCAACCTACCAGTCTTCTTACCCTTTGTCCCCCAATTCTCTCCTTTATCCCCTTGGGAGGGGACAGTGAGTGAGCGGATGTATTTCGCTGCCAGCCCAGTGAAACCACCACACTAGCAGAACACGCTTCCAAAAGGACTTCTGCCCCCCAAGTTCATTATCCATGCTGCCAGTCGACAGAATAAACTGTCTTCTGCGCTCTGCCTTGCAAATCTTAAGTGTATGATTGCTTGGTTGGCTTTTGTGTAAGTCGAGCATGTTGCAGGGCAAATTTACTACCAGATTCCTCTAAGCCAGTTAGAGGTGGAACAACACAATGATCAAATTAAGGGGACAATTAAGATTAAATTGATAGGCCTGAATGTTCAAGTGCCAAGTGAACGCAGCAGGTAATCACATCAAACACTGAGGCTGATATTAGAAAGGATGACATGGTGTTCATCTTCCTTGTGCTGTGGGAGTTGAAGGAAGAGCTGAATCACTTTCACCTGGGGCTCCAGCCAATGTTGAGCAGGGATGGAACCAGGGAAGCTGCTGTGGGACATGCAGGTCCCTAAGATCAAGCACCTGCTGCTAAGGTAAACTCCTGGTATCTGTCCTTGAAGCTGAAGCCACTCAGGGTGGGGTGGTATGGAGGTGCCAGTGGACCATTTGCATCTTGGATTTGGCTGTTGAAAGGACACACACAGTAGTGCAAAAGTAGGATCAAATTCAGATGGGTTTGACGAGCTGTTGACCGAGGCCACCACACACTTCCTTGGGTTGACAAATCTTTGCAAGGTGTTGTATATGGACATTGAGCACTTGCATTTTAGCACTTTCAGCCTGTCTAGTGAGCCGGATGCGCTCCCTGACACGCTGCCTCCCTCATTTGGCTGAGATCAGAGCAAAAAGCCCAAGTAAACAAACTTTCCTGTCATGCCAAGAGACCTCGCTTCCTTCCCTAGAGAGTTTGTCAGAGGGGGGAGGTTTTATTTTATTTTTTTTCTTCCTGCAACACTGCTGTGTGTGTAGCTCCCTTTCTTGGTAAGGAAAGTAGCTGCTGCCCATAAACCACCCCAGGAAGGACGTGTAGCTCACACGGGGCCTGTGGTAGTTTGTGATTCGCAGCACGTGTTGCTTTGGTGAGCAGATGTCTGGGAGGAGGAGGAGACCAGGAGCTTCCTTCACTTGAGTAGCAAGGTCTTGGTACACCTCCTGTTTTGGAGATCACTTTCCTGAGGAGCATTTGGCAACTTGTTTGTGCAGCAGGAGGAAGGATTAACCGTGAGCGTCATCACTGGCACGTCTGACCGAAACCCAGGGATTCTCGATACTCAAACAAGAAAAGGAAGAACTGTTACGGTGTGTCCCCTGTGCGGGTGTGCCTTGATCCTGTCCTTCATCATTATTTACCTCTGCTGCTT
The DNA here is from genome assembly GCF_000700745.2 of Antrostomus carolinensis. Taxonomy (NCBI): domain Eukaryota; kingdom Metazoa; phylum Chordata; class Aves; order Caprimulgiformes; family Caprimulgidae; genus Antrostomus; species Antrostomus carolinensis. Next base: position 33,045 of record NW_010288330.1, on the reverse strand, counting down.
CAGTGCCCTGGTCCCTCTCCAGTCCCACCTTTCCCATGGGGGATAGGGGCAGCTAGCCATGACCATGGCTTGTGTTGGCACACACACATGTGTGGCATTAGGTAGGAGAAGAGATTCCTTCCCAGGCAGAGGGGACACAGCTCCTCAGGTGACAGCCTGGGCACCACACACCCTGGTGGTCAGGGCGGCCATCTCGGCACTGCGGTTTGGGGAGAAAACCTGACTGTCCTTGGGTTATTGCCAGAAGAGTTTAATTGAGTTTCCTCAGGGAGAAGCATTTCCATCTAATTCCGCTCTTAATTAACCCCATGCAGCCCAAAGAGGCTCTGCAACCACTTGTAAATTAAATATGAAAAGCATTATTTATCTAGGAACAGCAGCCTAATGGCTGTGGCTCTGACGTTTATAGTTGCTAATGATGATGGATCTGGGAGAGAGAAGTTGGGAAGGAAGTGGAGGGCAAGAGTTTCTTCTCTCTTAAAAGATATAGGGACAGACCTGTAAGGCCATGTTCCTAGGGCACAAGTGGACTTTCTTTCTTTGATTAAAAATGAATGTGAAAGGAGCACAGGGAGGCTGGAGGAGCTTATTCCCAGTGTAACAACCCGTGTCCCGAGCTGTGTTTGGCAAGGTGACCTGTGAGCTTGGTGTTGCTTGGCTTGTGGGAAAGAGGACAATCAAACCTGCTTGCTGCAATGGGAAATAATTTTATGACTGATAGGAGACAAAGAGAAATGCCAGGAGCCTTTTGACCTTTCCCAAGGAGAGGGTGAAGGGGGAAGGTGCCAAGGGCTGATGCACTCACCTCTTGCCCATCTCTGCAAGCCCATCTCTGAGCTTGGGCATCACCTGCAGCGAGGTGACTGCAGAGTTCACTCACCTAGTGCAAGCTCTGTTCGTCACCATCAAAAAAAAACAACCCATATCCATGAGCAAAACCACATCTCGGGGGCTTGGAGGAGAGACAGACCAGGAGAGCAGCAGGTTGGGGCTGGGATTTGTGGGGGCTGGCTGTGAGCTGGGGCTGGAGCAGCCCTGGGAGCCTCCAGCTCGGCATTTCCTTAAAGCTTTCCACTTCCTATTCTGTCTCTGCAAAAAGGTTGTGTCCCGTTCTGCGAAGCTGCAGCCCTTTCAGCTAGAGGCAGCTGCCTGCCTTTTCATGCAGGGAGGTTTCCTCCCGGCGCAGAGGGAGGATATTCCTGGTGCGGTATTCCCTGGGGATTGGCATGGCTGGTGCTGCCAGGAGCGCTGACGTGTGTGCAGCTGTCACTCAGACTGGGATAGAGGTGGGATAGTGTGGATGGGGTGATGCAGGCCAGGTTTGGGGCAGTTCCCCTGCTATGGGATGCCCTGTGCTGAGAAGCCTTAAGACTTTGTCCAGAGAAGGCCACTAAATTGGTGAAGGGTTTAGAGGGGAAGCTGTATGAGGAGAGGCTGAAGGCACTTGGTTTGTTCAGCCTGGAGAAGGGGAGACTGAGAGATCTCAT
>NW_010288330.1:20030-31325 GCF_000700745.2 Antrostomus carolinensis | reverse complement strand
GGTCTGAATGTTGGGATTGTCCTGTGCAGGGACAGGAGTTGGACTGGATGATCCTTGTGGGTCCCTTCCAACTCACAACATTCTATGATTCTATGACTATCAAAGGTTTGCAGATGCAGAGTACCAAGGAGGAGAGTTTCTGCTCCTGAGATATTTCCTTGTCCCTCCCTCTCCTCTGACATTCATCAACCTGTTCAGCAGAGCAAAATTAACTCTTGCTAGCAAGGCCCAGATGGTTAGGAGTGGTCTCGCTGCCTCTGGGTTGATGCAGCCCCAGAAGGGCCACAAGGCTGGCAGAGCAGGCACAGGGTGACCTGGCTCCCCAGGGGTCTGGCAGGCATGGGGCAGCCAGAGCCCCAAGCACGAGGTTTCCCATCCCTGTCACAAAATGTCACCGGTAACAGTGCCGCTCTGGGGTTTGTTGGTATCTGTGTGTATATCTAATCCAGTGTTGAATCTTATTGAGTTTCTGGTCTCAAACAGCTGTTTCCTGGGGAAAAAACACTGTTGTTTGATCTCATGTCAGGTGAAGTGACATTTTCCTGCTTTGTCCCTGCATCTCACTGACTGACCTCCTCCTTTCTTTCTAGGAGACAGGGAAAACAAGGCTGTCCCATTTTCTCTCTGCCACTTGTTGTTTTGTAAGTCTCTATTGTGCCTCCACTCCTCAACAATTATGGTCCCCATCCCCTGGGCTCTGTCTCCCTCTTGGTGGTCCCCTACAACCCTGCCATGCTCTCCTTGTGGCATTGGATGCCCCCTCTCTGGAAGTGTTTAAGGCCAGGTTGGATGAGGCTTTGAGCAACCTGGTCTAGTGGAAGGTGTCCCTGCTGATGGCAGGGGGGTTGGAACTGGATGAGCTTTAAGGTCCCTTCCAACCCAAACCGTTCTATGTTTGTGCTCACTCCTGCCCTACTCATCACCCATTGCCCAACCCCTCTTGGCTGCATTGAAGTCTCACTGGCCACTGCTGCACCTCAAGCAGGGACCATGGACCAAGCTGTTCTCCAGCCTCCTCTGGGGATGGTACAGAAACCCTCCCAAGTTTACTAAAAATGAACATTTTATGCTGCAAAGTGCATTTCTTTGCACTTACCAGCATCAATACAATTTGTCACCGTGGTACCCATCCAAACAGTACATCTGGGATTCTCCAAAGCTCCTTGTTGTCTCCCATGCTCATGAATCACCTCAAGAAGTTTGTTCTTGCTCCTATCTCCTGCCTCCGCTCCTCCATCCAGACCTTTAATAACAGCCTTGCACAGCAGGCAGCCTGGTGTGCACCCCGACTTCACCTCTGCTAATCTTCTACCATGATAAACCCCAACTATTTATCCTCTCTGGTTAGGGGCTCCTTGCCCGTTTCCCATGCAGGAAAAGGCGGTGCCTTTTGCCCCAGAGCTAATTAGCTTTTTTAGCAGCTGTCTGGAAAATCTTTTGTCAGAGGAGCTCTAAATAAATAGCCACTTCGTTGTTCTGCATCCGCTGCTGGGCTGATACGTTCAAGGAAATATGGGAGATTAGTGAGACACGATTTTCCTCCGAGATATGCACACTGGGCTGTATTATGAGATGTTCTGTTTTTAATTATCATTCCAATCAATTTGGTGAACACAGATGTGCAATTTACTGATCTGTAATTCCCCAAATTACCCCTGGAGGCTTCATTTTTATTGTCAGTATAACATTTGCTACCAACTATCTGTTGTTTGTTTGGGGTTTTTTTTGAGGGGAAGGTTTTCTTCTTGTTGTTTTTTTGTTTTAACACCTTTAGCCATCTGCTCTCCAGAAATCTGGTTTGGCTCATTTTTTTCTTTCTTGTTACCTGCTGTAAATTCTTGTTGCCAGGAGAGGTTTTGATTTCCCCTGTTTGGGAGTACCCCTGTGTGCTGCAACCGAGCTGCAGGAATCCGGAGTCTGTTCTGGGCCCCAGCAGTGTTTTACTCTGTGGTCAAAACCTTTCTGCTACAGAGTCTGGGTTTCCCTGCCATAGTGGGCAGAAACCAATCCCACTGCAGCTTTGGGTGTCCAGCTTAATTAATTGGTGTTTGTAGAGCACAGTCAGGAGGTGCTGGGGAAGATGGACATACCATAAGTGCCCTCTTTGCAGAGACAGGTAATCACTTTTGTCCTGGTTTTAGCTGGGACAGAGCTGGGTTTCTATTTATTAGCTAGGACAGTGCTGGGGTTTGGTTCCAGTTGGGATATGTTATGAGGAGAATATTGATAACATATTGATGTTTGCATTTTTGTCACTGGAAGTTAAAGGACTCTGTGTTTTGTCAGTCTACAAGTGCAAGATCTCGGGGGGTTGAGGAATATTGAAATGGATCAGCTCCATGGGCATTTGGCTCTGCCAAGGGGCTGTTCCATCTCCTGTCCCCATGGGCAGGAGATCCATGAGGGGCTCTTCCTCTCTTGCTCTCTCTGGCTTTCGCTCGGGCTCTGGCTCTCCCGGGATTGCGGTTTCGGTTCGGGATTGTCGCTCCTCCGGGATCGTGATCTGGTAACGGGCCGGGCTTGGTCAGTGGGTGGTGAGCAATGGCACTGGGTGTCACTCATTTGCATATTTTGTTATGGTTATTATTATCTCTGCTATTTTAATATCAGTATTATTACTTGGCTTTGAGCAACCTGGTCTAGTGGAAGGTGTCCGTGCTGATGGCAGGGGGGTTGGAACTGGATGAGCTTTAAGGTCCCTTCAAACCCAAACCATTCTATGATTCTATGATTATTTTAAGTTTTATTTTATTTCAATTATTAAATTGTTCTTATCTCACACTACCAGTCTCCTTACACTTGACCCTGATTCTCTCCCCTATCCCTTTGAGGGGAGTGAGCAAACATCTGTGTTTGGCTGCCAGCCTAAGTGCCAGCCAAGGGAAACCACCATAATGTTTTTGGAGAAGCTGCCAGCGATGGGTGGAGGTGGCTTGTGGGGCTGGGACAGCCGGGCCCTCCTCAGGGAGGGAGGTGGTCAACTCGGTGTCCTCAAGACACAATTTCCTTTTTGAAAATGGGGGAGCAAAGCCCAGAAACACAGTGGGATGAGGGACTTCATGTCTGTCTGAGAGCCTGCTCTGCTACCTGGGGCATGTCCCCTGTGGGGATGGGTGCCAGCCTGGCAGACCTCTCTCTCAGCCTTCCCTGGACCTAGCCATGCCCCTGCCACCCAGGAAGGGCCTCTCCATATCCCAGCTCTGCACCTCTGTCCCCAAGGCATCCTGAACCCAAGCTGCTCTCCCATAGCCCCATGGCACAGCTCACTGGCCATGTGCTCAGCACCAATGTGCTCCAGGACGTCCTTCATCGCGTGCTCCTGGGGTGCCCCATGTCCCGTGGGGTGCTGCAGCCCTCCTCTGCTTTTCTCTCTGGGTGCTTAATTATTAATAACGAATCCTTCCATCCCTGCTCTGGCATAGGGAGCCACAGATGAGCTTGTAGCCCTGTGGGTTCCCCATACAGAGCCAAGGCGAAGGACAAGGGGGAGCTTTAAATCCAGCCCTTGTGATGATGGGCTGCCAGCGCTGCTGCAGGCAGGGGCTGCTGGAGAGGGAGATTTAACAAGCACAGTGAGCTGACCCTGGCAGCACATGCTAGGCTGGAGATAATCTCCATTTAATTCTCTTCCAGATAATCCAGTCTCGGATGTGGTCCCATGCTCCCTGACCCCTTAATCCTATTGCTACCAAGCTTGCTTAATGGTGAAGCTGGTGAAGGTTCCTGTGAAATGGCTTGGGGCATCTCCCCAGTCCCTGGCTCCTTGCCCAGCATGGATCTGGCACCAAAATCCCCCCTTTCTCCCTGTGTGGCCCCTTCCCAGCTCTCCTTCCTTTCTTCTGGCTGAGAGAGACCCTCAGCTACCCAGAAGTGAGGAGCAGGTAGGGAAGGGGGATCTGGCTCCCAGACACTGGGATCTGCAAGGTGATTTACCTGGAAACACAAGCTAGATGCTGTTTTTGCAAGCCTTGCTCTGCTTTGGAAAGGGGCAGTTGTGATGGGCACGGTGGGGAGGGGGATTGCAGAGCAGCCCATCCTCACTCACGTAGGAGGCTGGTGTGCAGGGAAGCGCAATGGTAAGGAGGGAGATGAGAGAAAACGGGGGTTATAAAACTTGAAGTGAGATCTGATGGAAAGGGAAGTGGTTTTATGGCATGAAATCTCTTAGCGAAGTTGATCTGATGTGCTCAGCCTCTCCAACTCCCAGACACGGTGAGCTGGGTCCCCAGGTGGTACCCAGAGTCGGTACTGGGTGTAGATGGAGGAGAGGGAACACTGCTCACTGAGCCCTTGCCATGTGTCCAGGGTTCCTCTGGATGAGGAATAAAGCCAGTTTTCAGACAGACCTCTTCTGTTAGGAGCAGTCTTTTGCTTCCTGTAGGGCAAACAGAAAGCAACCATGCTGTTCTGTGTTGCAGATGTCCTTGCTAGCGAGCAGGTCACCTGTCCCAGGGTCAGAGCATAACATGGCCACCATAGTGGGGTCCTCCTCACTTTGGTCAACTGGAAAGGCAGCCAGCTCCCCCCAGCCCTTCCTCACCCTTCCTGCTGGTGCTCACACACGTGTTTGCATTGGTATTTCCAGAGGAGTAGGGTTGGAAACATGGACCCTGAGGGTGCAGATACTCATTGACACTACTGAGGGTCACTTGAGCAGTTTCCCTGGGTGCTCAGTGAGTGCTCTGCAGCTCAAAACCTTCCTTGGGGATGGGCTCTCTCTTTGGGAGGGATCTGCATTAGCTCAGCTGGGCAGCGTTGGCAGCGTCTCCTAGTGACTTGCCAGGACTCACTGGGTCATCGCCAGCCCACACAAGACTCTCGCCCTCCTTTGTGGTCATAAAAGCTCTTTGATCATGAACAAATTGTTCCTGGGAGGCACGCACTCAAGCGATGTGGTCCTTGGGGGATGTGAGCCGTGCCCGACTGCCAGCCTGCACTCCCTTGTTGGCTTCCCACCATCTTCCTCCAAAAGGCTGGTGGGGCTCAGATGCTGCCATGCCCCACAGGTTCCCACCTGGAGCCTTTACCCCCCCTGCTGAATTTGGGAGCGAGAGAGCACAGATGTTCAGCTCCTTGGAGTCAGACAACAGGGAAACAACCTGTTCCTGTTCCTCTTCATGCTTCCCTGGGCCGACACTAAAGGCATACTCAATCATTTTGGGCCTGGATGGGAAGCACAAAGGTTAAGTGTTCTGAATTTCCTGGGAAGGGCTGTGTCTTTTCTCCATCACCCTGCATCCCCATCCTCGGTGGGAGCAAGACCATAGAGGAGTCGGGGCTGCAGAGTGGTGGGTTCTGTGCAGGCTTTGAGCAGCTCCCCAGATGCTCTTTCCCATTGGCTTTTCCTGCAGTGCTTCTCCTCAGCTCTCCAGCAGCGCCCACAGAGCTGGAGCCACAAGGAGGTGGTGGGTGGCTCTGCTAAAACCATCTTTTGAACTTGAAGTTTTGCAGGGAGACACTTAATCTCTCACTCTTTCGCTCCCGCATGCATATTCAGCCAGAGAAAGTGCTGTTCCCCTAAGGTGAAATGCTAGGATATTAATTTTCTGAAGTTCTCGATAAGCTATTGAAGATTAATTTTAGGGAAAGCCAGAGGATATGATGGATTGGAGCCCAAGCCTGCTTAAATATGCAATATTAAAAATTGATCCTTGTCTCTCCTTGTCATATACCCTGCCCCAGTGTCTGGGGCAATCCCACAGTCTGAAGAAAAGCCAGGAAAATGCTCAATAAGCCCCACACCCACCTGAGTGCAGATTTTAATAACTTGTGTTGTCATTATTATTTTTAAAATCGCTTTTATGAGTTTCTGTTTTGTTTAATGCCTGGTTCTGTTGTGTGGATTGGCAGCTGGGAGCTTGGGAATCCTCCTCTACCTGCTGGACTGTGAGACATCACCACCCAGCACAAGCTGTCTTCCTGTCTTCCCTACCTTGGGAATGATGCTGCAGGTGACCGTGGGCCCCATGGTGAGGACAGCCCAGGGTGGGAAGGCTTAGTTGGGAAGTCTGGCAGATTCAAGTTCAGCCTGGAAGACATCCAGGCACCATGCAGCATCATTCATGCTCTCTGGTGTGAATTCCTCTCTCTGGTGACCGATGATAGGACTAGAGGAAATAGCAGGAACATGTGCCAGGAGAGGGTGAGGTTGAACATCAGGAAAAGGTTCTTCACCCAGAGGGTGGTGGAGCACTGGAACAGGCTCCCCAGGAAGGTTCTCCTGGCACCAAGCCTGACAAGATTCCAGCAGCATTTGCCCAAGGCCCTCAGACACATGGTCTGAATGTTGGGATTGTCCTGTGCAGGGACAGGAGTTGCACTTGGTGATCCTTGTGGGTCCATTCCAACTCACAACGTTCTATGATTCTACACTTTAGAGGGTTGCCCAGACCTCGACTGCATCAGGCAGCACATGGTGCACAGAGAAGTTGCATCTCTTGTTTTTACCTTGCTCAGTAGTGGCTCTGGGGCAATTAATCCCTTTGCATCAACAGGGCATGGTAAGTGTTGGCTCTGATGTTCCTCACTTGCAGAGAAACAACAAAATCTTGCCAAAATGTTGGAGTTCATCAAAGCAGCAATGAACTCTTACAGGTATTTTTGAGGTTGGCTGCACAGTTAGGGTCGCTCTGCAGTGTAAGGCATAAAATGACTCTATCAGGGTGCTCAGCAGAAAGGAGAAAGCTCTGTGGGATTTCTCTTCATCCCTGGCTGGCTGGGGGGACTCCAGGCAAAGTCCACCTGACTCACTCTGATCAGAAAGCTGCTGACTTTATTTTTTTTTATCCTCCCTGCAGTTAATGACTGCAGGAACAGGGATTTGCTGGCATTTGCACTTCATAGAGAGCTGGGAGAGGAGAAGGTGGGTCCCACAGAGGGTTCAGGGAGAGCTCGAGGCGTGGTGTAACCTGGCATCAGGCTTTTCTAGCCAAGTTCTCTTTTCTACTACATAAGCACCGTAGCGATACTGCAGTGACTGATGGGACATAATTATCTTCAGGGCTAGTTTGACCACTGGCCACTCTTTTGTTGTCCATCAGTGGTGACCAAGTAGCAGCGGGACTGCAGAGGCACAGAAGCAGGACCCTAAGGGGTGGCAATGTGACCCCTTTTACCATGTGTCCCCTGCAATGGGATTAGCACCAGGAGCCACAGTTGAATACAGAAGTGTAGCATACTTGAGGAAAGAGCTGTTATTTGCCAAAGGTCCAATCTTCCCTGATTTGCACTTGGGCTGTAGTAGCACTTGTCCTAATGATTCATCCGTGCTCCTCGTTGCAGCAGGCTGACAGTGAGGAACAAGTGTGTTTCTGCAGCTCCCGGGGGTGTGCAGCCTGTGCTTGGAGAGCTGTGCCCCTCGTTAGCAGCCCCTGCAAAGAGATGTGTCCAAAACATCCTGAAATTGATGCCTCCGTGGCTGTGCTGAGCAGTGGCCACCTCCTCCTCTATGTCCAAAGGACCAGGAATGGAGAAAGGTCCAGTAGAAAACCATAACAAGGGGAAGAATGTGCCAGCAGCAAGCCCTAGCTTGAATGTGCAATCAAAAAACAATCACAGGCAGTGATACACTGGCTGGTGTGCCAGGGAATGGTGAGATGTTCCCTGCTACCAACACCACTGAGATGTGATGGTGTGGGTGGCTCACATGGTCACTGCTGTTGATTTTTGCAACACTCAGAGCCTGGGGTACCAGAGTGGTGGCCAAAGCTGTTGTGGCCACAGCTGCGGCATGAAACCTAGTGATGGTCGCAGCTGGTTTTGCTGAGTCCAAGTTGTGTGACCCAGGGGGCACGAGGGATCTGAGCACTTCACAAAACCCTTTCAGAAGGACTTAGAGCTGCCTCAAATGCTCAAGGACCATTTCCAGCCCTTGCCAAAGTCTTCCCAGAGAATTCTGGAGACCTGTTGTCACGCCTGTGCACCACACATGTGAGTCAGCCACTTTCATGGGATTGGTTAGTCCCATACAAAACTCAATTTGGACCCAAAATGTGTCAGCTGGCTTGAAGCAAGTACTGAAGAACGGTGCTGGGTGCAGATGTTACATGGGCAGTGGTTCCAGGTTGCTTTGGATGGTGCTAGCTCAGGACAGAGCATTTTTGTGATTACACTTATCGATGTAACAGAGCACGATGCTCTGCACTGTGACCTCTTCAATACCTGCACTAGCAGCTGTAGGACCGAGTGCAATGCTGTTGGCCACCGTTGGCAAGGCCAGGGAGAGGAAGAAAGACAACAGGAAGGGGTGAGGAGTGGGGCTGTTGGGTTTTTTTTTCTCCACCAAATGCAGTTTTATTTCTGTGTTAAAAAATTTATGGAGCCCTTCATTTAATATTTATAAAGTGAGTGTGTTGATGATAAATTGGTAAGGGACACAACAGGGCAACCTTACTGCTCATGTAGGAGTGCCTGATGGGAACTGGGAGCTCCCCCTGCATCCATGTCCTTCATCTGGCATCCCTAGGTATAGCTGGGTTTGTGGGACTGGTAGTGCTGCAGAGCTGGGAAGAAGGCTTCCTCCTTCCCCCAGACAAACTTTGGGATGCCTGGAGTGAGCTGATGTCTGAGCTGGACATCTCCAAACAGAGGAGTGAACTAGGAGCCATGGAGTGACACCTGAAAGGGTTACATGCCAGATGGTACTGACAGACTTGGTACCAAGAAGGGAATGCAGATGAGCCTGGGGCTCCAGGGTGCTAGCCCTCACCTTAGCACAGTGGTGCTGGGCTGAAAGCAGCTTCTGGGTGTCCTGTATGCAAATTAAATGTCCATAATGATCCTGTTCCTCTCAGCTGGCTGCACTGGTTAGTGGAGGCTCTTGGTAGCCAGCTAAGCTGCCACCTGGGCTTTGGCATCTCTGTAGCTGGGAATCAACCTTGGACTCCATGTTCAGGGTCTCATTGCTGAGACCTAGAGCTCAGCAGTGTGAGATTGTGTCCCCACTGACTACAGTGTCCTGCATGGAAATGCTGCCAGGGACTGGCACCTGTTACCTCCGGTGCAGCCCCTGCTTTCTCCTCTCCCTTCACAACCATCAGAGGGTCCAGCCTCTTGCTGTCAACTGCAAGCCATGAAGTGCTGTGAGAGACCCCAAACTGGGATCACAAGGGGTTTCCAGGCATCCTCCAGCACCCGCTGGGGATGAGAAAAGTAGGGGTCCAGGTGAGACCAGAGAGCAACCATGGGGGACTCTGGCTGGAGGGAGGCTGTGCAGCCAGGGTCTAAGAGTGTCTTAAGGTGACCTGAGCATCCTTTGAAATCTGGTCTGGATCAATGCAATCGATCCTCCTCATCATTTCCTCTCCATCAAAGTGCAGAGCAGAACCCCTGAGCTCACAGGCAGCCCCCTCAGCCTCATGCCACAGTGTCCCAGGGACCAGCTGGCAGCCCAAGGACCCCCATTTGGGAGAGAAGAGCCCTTCCTGGTGGATGGGGTCTTGTGGGACCACTCTGGCTCCTTGATGGTGTGCCAGAGCTTGCACCCCAGGGGGAAGGGGGTTTGAGGTGGCAGCCCTGGTGTTAGGGAGAGCACATCCATTCCATGCTGCTTCCCCCACCCCTGACATGGGTTTCCTAGCCTGCGTTTCTTGGCTTGGGAAGGGAGTGGCTGTGCTGTGTTACCCAAGCGCTGTCCTGGTTTTAACTGGGACAGAGCTGGTTTCTTTTTAGCAGCTAGAGCAGCACTGGGGTTTGGTTTCAGCTGGGATTTGTGATGAGAGAAATATTGATAACATCCCAATGTTTTAATTTGTGTTGCTGGAAGTTGAAGGACTTCGTGGTTTGTTAGTTTACAAGTGCAAGATCTAGGAGGGGTGAGGAATATTTAAATTAATGAGCTAAATTGGCATTTGGCTCTGCCAAGGGGCTATTCCATCTCCTGTCCCCCATGGGCAGCAGATCCATGAGGGGTTCTTCCTCTCTTGCTCTCTCTGGCTTTCACTCGGGCTCTGGCTCTCCCGGGATTGCGGTTTCGGGTCGGGATTGTCGCGCCTCTGGGATCGTGATCTGGGAACAGGCCAGGCTTGGTCAGTGGGTGGTGAGCAATGGCACTGGGCATCACTCATTATCATATTTTATTACTATTATCATTATTATTTTAATATCAGTTTTATTTTATTTTATTTCAATTATTAAATTGTTCTTATGTCAACCTATGAGTCTCCTTACCCTTTGTCCCCCAATTCTCTCCTTTATCCCCTTGGGAGGGGACAGTGAGTGAGTGGCTGTGTTTGGCTGCCAGCCCAGTGAAACCACCACAGCTGCCCATCCCTAATTTTCATCCCACTGCTGCAGGTGTAACACCTTCAGCCAGCACCATGGTGAAAGCACCAGCATAGGCAAAATATTGGAAACTACCTGCATTTCAGCTACGTAGGCGATGGCTGCTCTGGACGGGGTTAAATGACGCTTCCCTGGGGCATTTCAGGTTCACTTGCTCCCTCCCCAAAGCTCCCTAACGAGGCCCAAGGAGGCAGCAAGGGAGGGGACGAGGTGGCCAAAAGCAATTTCAACCCTTCGAAAGAAATAACTGGCATGTAACAGTGACAGGAAATTGTGCAATTAGTACAACAGGGCAATGTCAACAAGCTCTTAATGCCAGTTGTTATGGCAACACCAGGGAAAGCCATGTCAGTGCTGGAAAAATCGAGAGACTAAGAAACAACAGTGGCAGCCAGGACAGCTCTGGCTTTGCTTGTGGGGGTCCGGGGCATGGCAATGTCCCAGCAGCACCGCAGGGCCATGGCCACTGCTTTGAGGTCAGCCCCAGCCCCACGCCGGGGATGGGCAGAGGTAGGGGAGGTGGTCCAGCAAGCAAAATGCAGGAGCCATCAGCAGGGATTGGGAAAAGCTTTCCCACCTGCAGCCCTGTGAAGCTCTTCCCTGTGGCACTGCCCTGCAGGAAGGTCCACCCCTGTCATCCTGGGGCACCAGCGTAGAGCATCAAAGGCTTGGCTTGGCTCGTCAGGCTCATAAAGCAGCGTCGAGTGAATTGTGTGAGAGAGAATATTGAGTGTTTCTTCTGCTGGCAAAATTATGGTGCTGTGGGCTTGGCAGCACGTTCGCTAATCCTGGGCAAACATATGGCTGGGCATGTTGACAAGGTGTGTCTTGGGTGGCTTTGCAGGCAGCTGGCTCCTTCAGGTACATGCTGGGCATGGCCGGGCCTTTGTAGCCCCCCACATGCCCCCACTTTAGCTGGCCACGGTGGGACTGGCACAGGGGAGAGGAGGGAGGCTGGGGGCTGCCCAGGAAGCAGCTCAGCCCTCACTCCCTGCCCGAGCTCTGTCACAGCTG
>NW_010288330.1:19649-20013 GCF_000700745.2 Antrostomus carolinensis | reverse complement strand
CTGACCCACCAGTTTGACTTTCCAGCTTGATGGCTGGACTGAGGCTGTCCCTGCTTGGTGTCACCAGCCCAGCTCTGAGTTCCTGGCTCATCTCTGGGGGGGGTGCTCAGCTGTCTGGAGGGGCTGTAATTTGTGGGGTGCACATGGAGGGGTCTGCAGTACCATGGGGAGGGGGGAGAGCCATTCGTGCTGGAGCTGAGGGCATAAGCAAGCCTCTGTGGAGCTCACCAGTAGAAAGGTGAGGAATTTCCCAGTGTGCACCTCTTGCACCCTGTACCAAATATGTCAAAATGGAAAGGGTTTGATTTCAGCTTGCTGGGGTGTACAGCAGCTCCCTCCCTCCCTGCCTGTGCTCCTGCCTGCC
>NW_010288330.1:17195-19320 GCF_000700745.2 Antrostomus carolinensis | reverse complement strand
GGGGGGTGGGAAAAGCCTTTGCAGTAGGACCAGGAGAGATTGCACGATGCTTTCAGAGAGCCCCAGGGTTTCCAGATTCACAGGGAGCATCGTCCCTTGCAGCTCAATTCTGTCATTACAGGGCTCCCAGCTCTGCTCTAAGGCTTCCGAAGCCAAAGGGGCAACCAAGACCCTGACACAGCAGAAGGATGCAGATCCAGGACAAGCTGCTGTGACATACCCCTGAAAGCTAAAAGCATGTGGCTTCAAAGGGAGAAACATCCTGAGCCCTTTGGAAAGAGCTGAGTGATGGGAGGATCAAAGCACTGAGGAGAATTGTGTTTTGTTTTAAAACTGAGGTCTTACGGCAGCTTTTGAGTGATTCTTAAGAAATCGTAATGGGATCTCTTAGCAAACAGCGATGGGAGCCTTGCAGCCGGTACAAGCAAGAAGAGAGAAGACCTCTTGTGTGTCATTTGTAAAATGTTATTGCCCTGGTAGCAATAGTTGTGTTAGTCATTCCAGTAAGTTAAGACGATGGTGATGGAGTTTTTGAATGCGAGGAGGGGCCAGCTGAGAGCTGGGTGTTGTGCTTCCGTCTGACCCAACCGTAACACCTTTCCTCATTCCACATCTTGCCGTGGGAATGCTCTTATTGATTTTGTTGGAGCCCTTTGCAGAACAAACGCTGTAACGTATCTTACACGTAAGGAGGCACAACTGAGTCTGCAGCGAGGAGGAAGCTTCTGTAAAACTAATAAGCTCCTAATGAACATGGCTGATTTCCTGATGTTCTTGCCTGTAAATGCAATAACGGTGTGTGTGCGATCGTAGATGATTGTAACATGGCTTTGGAAAACCTCTAGCATTCATCCTTCCCAAAGATGGCAGAACCATCGAATCTCTGCTCCCTGGGCCTGGTGGGGCACAGTGTGGTCCATCGGTCCACTGTGCGTGTTGGAGCTGGGTGATGGAGCATGATGGTGCAGCACAGGCGGGAGGGAAGAGAGTTATGCTGCCTCTGTGCCTCTCTGCAGCTTCTGCCTGCATTTCAGAAAGGAGAAACCTTTCCAGGGAGGTAACAGGGAGCTTTGAGCTGATTTCCCAGCCCACCTGCTACGAAACATCTGGCGAGCTGCAGCATGACTTTCCCTCCTGCCCCACTGGCTGGCTCCTTGTTGGGGACCATGGTGAGCATCCCATGTTGCCTGTGGCCATTTGGTCCCTCACTGGTCTCCTGCCTGAGATGAGAAGCAATGCGGGAGCAATCCCATGTCTCACCTTGTCCCCCAGTTTCATCTCATCTTTGCCTTCCTCCTTCTCTTTGCCTGTTTGTGCCTTGATCCCCAGTTAGCTGCTGGGATATTTAGGACTGAGAGAGGGAGGTTCTCTCCCTCCCAGTGAGCATGGCCACCCTCCAGCCCATACTGAGCAGCAGTGGACAAGAGACAGTGCAGCCACTCCAGGAGAGGAGATCCAGCCTGTTAACCCATTTCTCATCCTTCATCCTACTGAGGCACTGAGGAGAGTGGGGCTTTGGATGTTTATTCCAACCTGGGAGAGACAGGTCCCATCATCTTCCTCCTGCAGACACCGGGCATGTCCTGTTCCTTACATCTATACCAACTCCCCAGTGTGCATGAACAGACAGTGTAAAGAAACTGGCATTGCTGGAGGATATCTCATTTGACTTCCTGAGATGTCTGCCTTGGGGTGATTTCATGCTTCTCAGATGGGATGTCCTGGTTTGTAGCTGGGACAGAGCTGGTTTCTTTTTAGCAGCTAGAACAGCGCTGGGGTTTGGTTTCAGCTGGGATTTGTGATGAGAAGAACATTGATAACATAGCGATGTTTTAATTTTTGTCACTGGAAGTTGAAGGACTCTGTGGTTTGTTAGTTTACAAGTGCAAGATCTAGGAGGGGTGAGGAATATTTAAATTAATGAGCTCCATGGGCATTGGGCTCTGCCAAGGGGCTGTTCCATCTCCTGTCCCCCATGGGCAGCAGATCCATGAGGGGCTCTTCCTCTCTTGCCCTCTCTTGCTTTCGCTCGGGCTCTGGCTCTCCCGGGATTGCGGTTTCGGGTTGGGATTGTCGCTCCTCCGGGACCGTGATCTGGGAACGGGCCGGGCTTGGTCAGTGGGTG
>NW_010288330.1:9446-17040 GCF_000700745.2 Antrostomus carolinensis | reverse complement strand
TGTCCCTTTTGGGTGATGGGGAGAGTGAGAGAGTGGCTGTGTTTGGCTGCCAGCCCAGTGCCAACCAAGGGAAACCACCACATGGGAATAAGGTGAGATGTGTGGGCTGGAGAATATGTGTGATAGAAACAGGAGGATGGCACACTAGCAACACAGGAAGCAGGAGTTCTCCAGCAACAATCCTGAGTTTACCTAGTCCCTGATATGCTTGGGGAAAGGGAAGGAGAAAAAACACTGATCAAGGTGGTTCATAAGAATTAACCCCAGAAATTTCTGCACTCCTGTTGCCTGCACTACTTCTCTCAAAGAGAGCAGCTCATTCAGCGCTCTTGATGTGCTGCTGGGACACATGGATGCTGAAGGGGAGGTGGCACAAGGTTCTGCTCAAACATCTAATGCCTCTTTGTGCTTGACCCTAAGGCCAGGAGAGGTTGGAAGCATGGGGCACCTGGAAGGCTGGAAAGGACCTGCTTCTCTGGCAGGAAAATCTTAGCAAGAGTTTTTGAATATGAACAATTACTGTTTGAGCAGAAGAGGAATGTGCAGAGCACCAGAAATTGGATATAGGACAGGGTTGTTGCCCTGAGTTTTTCACAGGGTGATTTTGCACCATTGTGTGAAGTTGCTCAGAGGCTGCAGTGAATCTGCAGATCAGGGGAATGATATCCCTGAATCATTTTCTTCTCAAGGGCCAGGAAACACAAGGTGAAAATAGTGCACCCAGTAGGACTTCTCTTTATGAGTGGTGCAGAGGAGGAGCAAGAAAGCCATCTGATTTACCCATCACAGTGTATTTCAGCATCTCTGCTTTTATGCCTCTGAGACATGTACCTCACCTCCCTCTCCTTGCTCAGGTGGTCAAGGTTTTTGATGTCCTGGCTTTCCCTCTTGCTCCCAGCTCAGTTATCCAAGTCTTTTAATCAGCCAAGGCTGACCACCTCACCTCCTCCCTCCTTTCTTTGGGTTACTGGGATGATTCCTGCAGGCATCAGAGAGAAGGCATGCCATCTCCCAGCCCTGCTCCTGAGTGGTGTAAGTTTAGGTCCCCTGGTTTCCCCTCACAGTCTTCTTGCTCCTTGGCCATACTGAATATACAGCATTTCTGTGCTGCCTCCTTTGATTTCTACAGCAATTTTTTGATTTCTTCCTTCACCAGCAATGGATGTGTCTGTTTTTTCTCACACTGCTGTGGCAGCTTTGGAGCCATCGAGATCCCTGGAGGCTCAGTGAGTCTTCAAACAGTCAGAGGAGCTGAGACCCAGTCTCCAGAGACATCTGAGCACAGCACGCTTTTTGATACAATGCTATCAAGACTTTTCTCTGTATTTTGTTTTTTTGCAAATCAATAAAAGTGAGCTGGTTTCCCTCCTGCTGTTGTTGAGGGCTGTTGGAGAAGGAGGTGTTTCCATTTCAGCTCTTGAGTCAAAGAATAAAGAAGGAGAAGAAGGTGAGGAAGAGGAGGCAGGAAAGAAATATCAGAGAGGATGATCTGCTCATGGCTTTTCTGTAGGGCTGACCCTCTCTGGGCTGCCGGAGGAGGCAATCAAAGGGTGCTTGCCCAGCAAAGAGGATGGTGCTGGAAAGCAAAGGCTGAGTGGCAGGAGGTGAATAAGAGGGGGCAGAGGGGCTGCAGGGGCTGGGACATGCTGGAGAGCCCAGCGGGGTCTTTGCACCAACAGACAGCAGGACTGGGCAGGACAGGGATGAAGGAGCTGGCTGGCTTTGCTGAGCCTCTGATCAGGTGCCTTGACCCTTCAGCCAACAAACTGGTGTGGCACAAGCTGATTTCCTCCTTCCACGGGTGCAGGTGGGGTATCAGCTTTTCCTCCCTCATAAGGGGGCACCTTACTGCACCGGTAACACTCCACAAAGGCAGCCACAGGGATTCCCACCAGGCTGCAGCTTCTGACCCAGGGTCCTGTGCCCTGCCCTGCCACCCCAGCCCACCCTCCAGGGACCCAACTCCCCATGGCATGGGAGCTACCTCTGATAGTGCTTCTCTTGTCCCGGTCCCCACTCCTGCCCTGGAGCTCTGTCCATCAGAGACTGCCATGGGGATTGAACTGTTCAGATACAGGGATGCTCCAGGTTATCTGAATGAACACCTGCATTGGCCCCAGATTAGTTACAAGGCCAATGTGTTATTCCTGATCCCCACTGAGCTCTTTCTTTGGGTTTGGCCTGTGATCACTGGTATAAAAAAATACCCTTGGCACATGCTGTCCTCCACAGAAATAATCCTCCTCTCCTGCTTGGCTCAGCTCTGAGCTGCTGCCCCAGCAGACATCCCAGAGCCTTCTGCAGGAGTCTGCTTTGTCCCAGTTCTGCTTTGCCTTGATCTAATCTCTGCCTCATTAAAAGCCCCTTGAAATCAGACCCCTGCTGAAGCCCTCCAGGCATGCTTTGTGTCATAGAATCACAGAATGGTCTGGGGTGGAAGGGACCTTAAAGCTCATCCAGTTCCAACCCCCCCTGCCATCAGCAGGGACACCTTCCACTAGACCAGGTTGCTCAAAGCCTCATCCAACCTGGCCTTCAACACTTCCAGGGAGGAGCAGCCACAGCTTCTCTGGGCAACCTGGGCCAGTGTCTCACCAACCTCACAGGAAAGAATTTATTCCTCATACCTCGTTTAAATCTCCTCTCTTCCATTTTTCATGCAGGCACCCCCTGTTTGCTCACCTGGCATGTCCCTTGGCATCAGTGAGACACAGGATCTTCAGCCCAGCTGCTGCTGACCCTGTGGGTGTCTCAGCAGGGCCCTCTCCTTCCCTTGGAGCTGGCTGGAAGGTGCAGTGCCACCAATAACGGGTCCTCAAAGTCTTGCTGTATGTCTAGGGAGTATGTCAGGTGTCACCACCTGTATTTCCTAGACTGCACGTGCTTCTTCCCTGCTCCCCTGTGTGCACACTCTTCTCCAAGCTCTCTCTGTTCTGCCCCAAGTGTGTTTTTTATAAATTAATCTTTGATTTCCTCTTGCAGCTGAGGGCACCCAGATCCTCCCCCTCCATCCCCACATGAGAGGGAAGGGAGTGATGAAGAACACTGGTGCTTCTCCTCCTGCCTCTGCACTTGAACCCAGCGTCTTGCAAGCAGATCTCTTCCCTCATCCTCCCCACAGAGGGTCTAAGAGGCTTTTAAGCCCCTCCTCACATACACACTCAACTCTCCACTAATCCGTGGTGCCATTTGATAGCAGACCCAGTGAGGACAGGGAGAAACTTGTGAGTCATTAATTCAGCCGGAACGATGAGCTAATGAGAAGAACCTTGTGAGCTTCCCTCCCCACTCCTGGTTGCTCGGTGCATATTAATCTTCCCGAGCGCATGTGCCGGCAGCATCCCCGGCAGCTGAGCACACTGCTGCGTGTTTGCTTTATGGGCCGTTGTTCCCTGTGCCCAAGACCTCTGCTTGACTTGCTATAGTTCTTCCCAGTGAATTTGTTCCAAACCAGATGATTTAGTGACATGCAGAGACCTGGAGGTGGCAGGGGGAGGCTGTGCACATTAATGAAGTCCTTGTTGTACTCGCCTGCTATTGCCTGGGCAGGGGCATAGCTAAGTCCCCATTTCCTCTTTACCTGGTGGGACTGAGTATGGTCCCTCCTTCTGCAGATGGTGAGGGACTCTGGGGTACAGATTTGTCCAGCTGGGCTGGATGACAGCAATTCAACTACTGTGGGGCAATGCTGGCATCGCTGCAGTGTAATTAATTCTGTGTGCTACCCAGGGGATAGAGGGGAGTTTGTATATGGAGACTATAAAACTCTCCCGGGTAAATGCATCCATCTTGGTCTGAGCTCTGAGAGCTTTCCCAGTTGTATACCTCCTAAAAATATTCCCATGGAGCCACAAATTCCTATAAAGTAAGTGTGAGGCTGCTAACGAGAGGCTCACTTTTCTTACTTACAGTTAGAAATAGCCCACAGCACCCTCAGGATCCATTGACCCCCAGCTGTAAACCACCGACCTGCAGCGTGTAGAGAAGGGAAATGAGAGGGCAGCGCCGTGATTTACACCCAGATAAAGCCATGTGCACACAAGGTGCCGGGCCAGGCTGTTAGTTTAAAAACTGCTGCTTGCCATTATAAACCTGGCACCATCAGGTCAAGGGCTGTGTGGTCCCTGGGGTGCCAGGAGCATCCCAAGGGAGAGCAGCCTGCTGTCCCATCCCCATCAGGCTCTGACTCGGGATGAGGCTCTTCATGGGCCTAAAAATAGGTGAAGGGCTGAGAGGGGAAGCTGCATGAGGAGAGACTGAAGTTGATTGGATTTTTCAGCCTGGAGAAAAGGAGACTGAGAGGAGATCTCACTGCAGTCTAGAACTTCCTCACCAGGGGAAGAGGATGGGGAGGCGCTGATCAGTAATAGGAGCAGAGGAAATAGCAGGAAGATGTGCCAGGAGAGGGTGAGGTTGGCCAAGAGGAAAAGATTCTTGAGGCAGAGGGTGGTGGAGCACTGGAACAGGCTCCCCAGGGAGGTGCTCATGGCACCAATCCTGACAAGATTCCAGAAGCATTTGCCCAAGGCCCTCAGGGACATGATCTGAATGTTGGGATTGTCCTGTGCAGGGACAGGAGTTGGACTGGATGATCCTTGTGGGTCCCTTCCAACTCACAACATTCTATGATTCTATGTATTGACCTCCACATCCACATTGTCTACTGCACAGTTTTCAGTTTATCTTCTGACTAGAAATGTTTGATTTCTCTTTATAGGTAAATTTCAGAGGGCTTGGTCAATAGGCCAGCAGCCACTGCCACTGGAAGGACTGCCACCATGTCACAGCTGAAGCTGGGGTTCAGAAGCAAGTGTGGTTTGATGCCATCAAGCAACAACCCAGTTTTAGGTTTGAGCGTGGGAGGACTCTGCTTCTTCCTCAAGCTCAGATGCCTGCTGGTGCCTGAGCCCTAGGAGCAAGATATATTTAAATACTACTGCTAATTAAGAGTATTTTAGGTCTGTATTTCTCCTAAAAATTAACTCTCTTGATTTTGAAACTAAATCGAGGCATAAAATTACCACGAGTTATTAAACCCATGTAAACAAAAGTACAAAACACACATTTGTTGCTCAAAAGTTAACACTGAGCCAACAACTTGGGAGGCACCTGAAACCTGGAAGGAAACACAAACCCAGACTTTGGCAACAGCAAGGTAAGTGCAGAGAAAATCCTGTCTTCAGCTCAAGGGTAAGCTCGGTCACATCTGAGAAGCTGCAAACCCCAAGAAGCAGAAAGGCTCATTTTCCACCCTCATCCTAGCAGTGACATCTGCAAGGTTGAAATCTATACTGCTGAAAATCCTCAAGCTTCTCGGAGCCAGAAACCAAGCCCAATTCATTAACTGCCTCTAATGCTGCCTTTAATAAATTGTGTGGCTTTTAAATACAAACGTGTTTTGAGAGACCTTTTTTTGTCCTGTATCTAGGACAGGTAAGGCAGGCTTATAAAAGCAAGTGTAGATTTGGAGTTTGCACATGTTTCAGTTAATTACCATCCAAATTAAAGCTTATTCAACTGATGAATTTTAAAAAAAATAAATTAATCAGCTAGTGAATAAATGCAATATTAAGCCTCTCAACACAAAGTGGGGGGAAAAAAAAAATCTGAATAAATGTTAATTACATAATAGCTCCAATAAGCTGGTTTAAGTACAATGGAAGGTGGTGAAGAACCAGTAGTGGGTTTTGCTGACCAGCACCAGTCAGTTTGCTTTAAGAAAATAGCAAAGTAGCTGAAATGTGAAACAAGATTAGAGTGGATTATTTAAAGGCTTCCTGTTTACAGATTTAGATCAACTTGAATTGAAATCAGTTCATCCTTCCTGCCTGGATGGGGTTTGCTTGGTAAGATGGCAATGGTGGCAGATCATGCCTGCCATGATCCCTCTTCTTCCCTCTTCACCTCTCTCCATAGAGGAGTGTTTCATGTAGTTTATATTTTTAAAATAAAATTTAAAAAAAGAAGATTGTGAGATGGGTGGAGCAGCTATCAGTATTTATATGGAGGAGAGTTTTTTTAGGAGGGCATTTCCATTTAACAGATGAAGCTGTAGTGGCTGGATCGTGCCCTGGAGCCACACCACTGGTGATACCCTCACACGGCAGATGCTGCTGGCATGGCGTGAGCAAAGGTGGTCCTCACCTTCCCAGGAGGGAAGCAGGATGCTGGCCACCTACCACCATCCCCATGTGCCCCAAAACCCCAACAGAGTGACAAGAGCCTCACAGCCCGCTCCTTGCCCACTCTCTCTGTGCTACTGCAGATGGGGCTGGTGTGACAGACAAATCCCCGGCGCCCCAGCCCTGCCAGATGCCTGGCACATCAGTGTTGCTAAGCGAGGAGAAGTTTTAACGTGTTGATTAATGCCCTGACTCTGGGTGAGTAATTAGAATTAATGTGGGATATCAAATCAGGAAATCAGGCATTATTAGGAGGAATTAGTGATTTATTTTCATTTTGCGCCTGGCTCACCCCAATCCCCCAACACAGACGGGGGATTTGGCAAGAGACAAAGCTCCTTACTTACGGCACGAGGAGGGAGAAGTGATGGTGGGAGGAGGAAGAAGAAAGGGGAGAGCACGGTTCCTGCATGGTTAATCATGAAGTCTCATCACAGCCTGTGATTGCTGTTGGCAATGTGCAGAGCAGCACTAAGGGACCATGGCTGTGACTGCCTCTTGGGGACCCAGCTGGCCAAAGCTGGAGCGATGGTGTGAGCCCAGCAGCTGCTTGAGCAGGGAAACACCCCCCTGGCACAAACCTTGGTTCACTGGAAGTGCCATCCTGGCACAAACCCTGGCACTTTCCCACTCTGGTTTGCTTTTGTTTTTATAGACTGTGGATGGGAAGAACGTGTCCAAGGCCAATCTGTGCCCCTGTAACAGGGATGTGGCCGCAGGGCAAGGTAAGGCTGAACCTCACTGGTGCTAATTATAGAATCATTGAAGGTAGGAAAAGACCTCTAAGGTTATCAAGTCCAACCATTAACCCAACACCAACATGCCCACTAAATCATGTCCCTAAGAGCCACATCTAATTATCTTCTAAATCCCTCCAGGGATGGGGACTCCACCCCTGCCCTGGGCAACCCCTTCCCATGCCTGAGAGCCCTTTCAGCAAAGAAATTCTTCCTCACATCCCATCTCAACTGCCCTTGGTGCAATTTGAGGCTGTTTCCTCTTGTCCTGTCACTTGTTCCTTGCTTGAACAGACCGACCCCCACCTCTCTGCACCCTCTTTGCAGGGACCTGGACAGAGCCAGAAGGTCTCCCCTCAGCCTCCTTTTCTCCAGACTAAACAACCTCAGTTCCCTCAGCCGGGAACTCATCACACTTGTGCTCCAGACCCTTCTCCAGCTTTGTTGCCTGTCTCTGGACACGCTCCAGCACCTCCATGTCCTTCTTGGAGTGAGGGGCCCAGAACTGAACCCAGTGCTCAAGATGTGCTGGAGGTCTTGCTCCTTAGAGGGACCCTGCTCTGGCACATCAATGGGGACCAAGCAATTTGAAGCCCTTGCCTGAGCTGCCTGCCACATCGCAGCCGGTTGCTCCAAAGCTGCAGTCAGTCAACGTGTGGTTGCAAGCCAGCACGT